>NC_141873.1:420578920-420730435 GCF_056163025.1 Triticum urartu | reverse complement strand
CCTTTAATGTAAGATTTCGCATGTCAATTAGGTTGCACAAGTATAGCACTAAACAATGCCATCAATTTTCTGATGAAAGTGGCAAAATACAAGCCAACAGTTGTGAAATATCCTTATCTTACCTCAATGGGATATTGCGGTGCACATACAGATTGGAAGTCTTGTCTCCATTTGTGCAGTTCACTAAAATTAAGCAACATTACCGTACAAGTAGCACAACATATGAAAGCACACTGCAGAATCATGTGAAAGAAGGCTAGTACTGACCTCTCATGACGCGGAATTCAAACAACTCACAAGAAGAAGATCTGAACCAAATTTGCCAACATGAATAGGAAGTAAGATCTCCTCTTGTGCAGTTCCACTAAGATCAAGCAATCAAGCAACGTTGTCGGTGTGACACTTTGGTTGAACTGCACAAAACACTCTTAAAACAGAAGTGTTTTGTGAAGTGCAACAAAAGGTCACAATGGCAACAAGGTGAAGTAGATAACCTTGTTTACACAGAGGTGCAAAGGAAACAACTAGTGGTCAATAATGGTGGATGACACAGAAGCCAACAAAAAGAAGCATCTACCTTATCTAAATGGGAAATAAAGCAAGACAGTAGCATTTCTCAAATGGTGGCATTGATTAATATTAACAGAGAGATTATATTAACAATAAAATTCGTTAAACATGTAATTTGCTTTTAACTGTGGCATTGCATCAATTTTCTAGCGGCATTATTAGAGGGCACTTTTTTACAGGGACATTTTGGTGGAGGGACTAAATAAACTCCATTTCAGTCCCATCTAAACCAAACAGGAGGGGCTTTTAGGGACTAAAAGTGGGCATTTGGGACTAAAGAAAGAAGACCCCGAGGGAGAGTCTTTTTGGGACTTTTTCCAACAGTTGCCCCTGCCACGCATCACACCTTGTCTCTATTAGTTCATTACTAGGGGTAACATGGTATTTTAGCATGTCATTTAATAACCTCTAGTCCATGTTTAGTCCCTGGAACCAAGCAGGTAGGGACTAGGGAGTTTTTAACCAAACAGGGCCTTAGATTAACAACAACTAAAGAGTTGCACGGGACAGTGGATGCACCAGCACCATGTGCATCTACCGATGTACTGGGGTGATGCAGAGCCTGTTGCAACAAAGAACAAACAACCAAGGAGCACATTTGTGTTTGTCCCAGTTTTGTTATCTTTAGACACCTTTCCCTATGCGAGCGCAGCAAATCTAGTCCTGCTCAAACACTACAGCCTTGTCCCCCAAAACAAAAGACCAGTTCGTTACAGATGTGTGTACCGCGTTTGTCATTATTTTACCTTTTCGACCAACGTAGGTGTTGGATAGCTAGTCTGTACTAGTACTTTCCCCACTTCCTTTCCTCTATGAACCACGTCCTAGATTATGCTATACAACTTTCCCCACTACTTTCCCCCATTCCTGTCCTCTTTGAACCACATCTTAGATTCATGCGATACAACTTTCCCCACTACTTTCCCCCTTCATTTCCTTTTTGAACTACGTCCTAGATTCATGCTATACAACTTTTCCCACTACTTTCCCCATTCCTTTCCTCTTTGAACCACGTCCTAGATTCATGGTATACAACTTTCCCCACTACTTTCCTGTTTGATCCAACACCTAGATTCGAGTGTAGAAGCGGAAAAATCCCACATGCAGCTAGAGTAATGCATGTGGAATAAGTAAATTATACCTTAAGGTTCTTGGGGTGTGGTTCGGTGGGCGACCGGAGGCTGTTCGACCCACACTATGTACGGCGGCGAAGAAGAAGGGGTCGGAGGCCCTCCCGCACCGCCACTAGGTGAAAGTGAACAACTACGCCGGTAGTGGATTCCCTCCCTCGTCGACAGCGACAGTGTTAAGCCTCCTTCCCTTCCCGGTGGACGGATCCTGCCGGCTCTTTGACCAGCAATGAGGGGAGAGAGAGAGGCCAACGAAGTCTTGTTTAGATCTGGAAAGGGTGAGAGAGTGTGAAGAGAGTAACTACAAGCAGACCAGCAGTGAGGGGAGAGAGAGAGGCCACCGAATTCTTGTTTAGATCTGGAGAGGGTGAGAGTGTGAAGAGAAAACTACAAGCGCTGAGGCTCCAACGTGTATATATATACTGGAGAGAGTGTGAAGAGTGCAAACCCTAGAAAACAAGCGCCGAGGCTGCAGCTTATACATGATGAGGTGATTATACGGTCACTACGAGATCGTATAGCTTCGTATCCATCCATTTTGACTAGTCAAAGAATCCTCCTGGCACGAATTATGCTCAAGTGTAGTTATCGAACCCGAGACCTCAAGTTTGATGAGCAAACAGGCTAACCAGCTACACAACCCTCCCGTTATGTTCAACGAGAGGAAAATAACCTTGTATACATTCCTGCATTCGTGTGACAAGCATACCATGTTTTTGTGTGTGGGGGGGAGTCATTGGGATTTAAATCATAATCGTGTCATGTGTCTTTGGTGGTAAGACTATCCACAGTGGTGCGGAAATAATGCAGCCTTACTCACCTTACCTCTCTCCACGTAGTACGTTGGGTCCCACCAGTCAGAGGGTGAAACAAACAAATTAATAAGAAAAATTAAAAGCGCCAATGGTGTATCTTACCTCACACATCTCGCTACTGCTCGGGAACACTGTCCAATTGATCCCTCTGTTCGCTCACGTACTATTTTAAGTGAATCCTTATCATAACATGCAAACAATTTTGGGCACTTGTATTCGACCTAAGTCAGTGTGCCACCGTATCTCATACGACTCCCTCCGTCTTGGTGTAATAAGTCATGTTAGAAGGTGTAGCGGGACCAAGGTGCAAGCATATTGGAGGAGAAGGAGAAACTTGACCAGTCATTCCTCCAATCAAAGCCATGATTTCTGTCTCTAAACGCAACAATTAATCCAAACAACTAAGAGATGCCGTTTTAGCTACCATGCAGGGCCACATATTAACTCGCATGCAAGCCGACTTTGATTTCTTGACTGATCAATGCGTAGTTGCGCTCCATGCATTGGGTTTCCGGGGGAGATAACAAGGCAGAGTAAGGAGCGTTTGGTTACATTGCTTAGGCTGGTCATAGTGGTGAGTAACTTGGACTAGTACAACATGCATATGTTACTAGTCTATATTACTACTACGCAAAGTTTGCCATCGAAAGCGAGCCGATCTGGCTCTCCTGAGATAGCAAGGTTTTTCTAGCCCACCCAAGCTAGCTGGCCCACAAAAGATAACATATTTTAACAGTTCCAAATGCATAACATTGTCCGGCTATGCTATAAGCTGTTCTTGCTAAGGATCCAAATGCTCCCTAAGTAACAACGCTCGCTAGCAACGAGGCTAGGAGGGGATTGAGATGCGAAGTTAATGGACGACGCCTAAACATTTTGGGAATATCTGATTTCCGTAGGATGACTTAACACCTAGACGGAGGGAGTACTACTCCTCAGTCCAGGTTTGATGGAATACTCATCACCTCTTCTCTTCTTGTACGTACTCCATTTGTATCTCACTTCCTGTGGCTTCGCACTTGCATGGTTTTCCTATTCTATGAACCTGTGTGTGCGTGTGCATGTGTGTGTTAGAGAGAGCGATAGATCGACCTACTCCTACAAAGAGATGGTGTGTAGTGTATGATTTTAGCTGCGAGAGTCAGTGCACCCTCTCATTTCTAGGCGTCCGGTAGGGACAGGCGGACAACTGCCACGCCCGCTCCTGACCAGCCTGGCCCACCCAAAGCCCCTCCATCGCCCCCGTGCGCTTCCCGGCCGAAACGGTCAGCGCCGCTCCAAAGAATCGGTGCCGCATTCATGCCCGGGCAGAGCGGACGTGACCTCTCACTGGCGCCTGCATTGAAGGGAGAACCGGATTCAAGAGTGATGGTTGCTTCGTCTGTCGAACTTACTGCTGGGCTCTGTGATTTGGCAGCTCATTGGTCATTATTACTGAAGTGGTAGGACTGCTGGATGTCCCATGCTTTCGGCAAAAGGAGGTACTACTAGATTACAATTTTCTCCATTCTTACGGCAGAGGAGTGCAAGAGCAGTGAAAACACGTAGGCTCAATGATTACATGGCCCACCACACACTACAACTTTATTTATAAATGACACGGCACCTACTACTCGTTCTCCTATAAACCTTGCGCTTGGCATCTCCAAACTATTAACCTTGCGATTGGCTCTTCGCCTCTTCGGGAAGTCGAGCAATAATGGTACTGTAGTATATATCGTTCTGGATATATGAGACCGAATGAATTGCTGCACGCCCACCACGTGGCGAGGGTCGAGGGGCGAGGGAGAGTGCGTACTATTACGTCCGTTTCAATATGGACTACATACGGAGCAAAATGATTGAATCTACACTCTAAAATACGTCTATATACATCAGTGTTTAGAGTATGTACTAGTAGTTCATATTGAAATCTACTAAAGGACATATATTCCAACAATATGATAATCTCTCTAACCAAGGTAGGGACGAGGAGTAAACGGAGGGAGTACTAGTAAATTTTTCTCCTCGTCCCGCGAGACACCGCGCGCGTGGGTGAGGGAGCGGGCGTAAGGTGTAGTAAGCAAGCTTCACCTCATCCTGCGAGCCACCGCGCCCGTGGGCGGGGGAGACGGCATACAAGCAAGCTTTTCCTCGTTCTGCGAGTTGACAGGACACATCAAAAGTACTCCAGTGTATAGAGCCTTGCCTCTAAGGTAGGCCCCACATGGTTTGCCTCTTTTTTATCATAACGTGTCAAGTCGCAATTTGTTTGTTCACCCGTGGTAGATGATCCTCCCTCCATCTAGTGGACAACCAGTACATGTGTCAAATTACCACGTGGGCTGCCTTTTCATACAGAAATGAGCTCCACCGTGTACCCGCGGGGGTGTGGTTGGGAAAGAGACGGGAGTACATGTGCCGTGCGTGCACCTCTTCTCTTCGTGCACGTCTCCCACCTAAGTGGGTGTGTGTGAGAGATACAAACCTAGAAAAATGGCTTGTGCGTTCGTGAGTGTTTTTTGTTTTTTTTGGGGGGGAGGTTGATTTCGTGAATGTATCTGTGGGAATATGTGTCGATGACATCTCAAACAAAATTTTGCATGCAATGTGTGTAAATTGGAGGCCTATCCATATCATATATAGAGGGTCGGGCAATCCACGAGAAGAGAGGGAGGGGTCATAGATATCGATAGAGTCGAAGAGAGGATCAAGTGGGTGGGTGCGAGATCGATGAAGAGAGCCATTGAAATTGTGTGTGTGTGTGGGGGGGGGAGGGTAGGCAGATTCCAAACTATAGAGGTAGAACGACTCGTATATGTGTTGAGAAGGAGAGACCCAGCTATGTCTTGAGGGAGATCGGTCGACATCCATACATAACTGAAGGACGGGAAATAGGATGGGACAGAGAGAGAGGAGAGAGAGAGAGGGAGGGAGAGGGGTAGAGTGCTGGATGGGTGATGGAGTTGCTTCTCGAAGATGGTAGGAGAGGCCTACTAGACAAACTGAGGGTGGAACTACAGTATTATCAATAAGAGTGGGGATGTGTTTCTGTGTGTGCCTGTGCGTGATAGATCTGTCGGGACACATCAATGGATGATGAAGGGGAACCATGTGTTTGGTAAGCAAACCTAACTAGATCGGTAGATCAATTGTTGTTTGCCAGAGGAAGGGAGAGACATAACTAATGAGGTAGATCGATCGACGCATGGGGAAAAATGAGTTATAAGGACCTAGCTAACTATATGTATAGCGGGAGATCGGTCGGTGTACGTCCATTTGTTAGAGGCAAATAAGGCCCGGCGAGACGGATATACAGAGAGAATGGAGCTAGTAGGTGGTGCGAGATGCCCAGCGACTAGCTAGATAGGGGGAGGAGTGTGCGGTTGTGAGATCGATGGAAAGAGGGGCGAGCGTTTACATGTGTGTGGGACTGTACGAGAGACACGAGGCAAGGACACATAAAGGAGGAGATTGAAGGTGCGTGTGTATGTTGTAGGCAGCCATCGCTAGAGAGGTTTATCGATCGGTGTGTGTCGAAAAGGAGTTGTGGAGACTGTGGGAGAACGACCTAAAGAATAAGAAAATGAATGTGCGCGATGGATAGAATGCTGAGGGAGGGGGGGGGGCGTGTGCATGCACAAGAGAAAGCTAGTGGTAGCTACAAAGGTTAGAGGATTGTGTGGGTGTAAGATACTAACAAAGATCATAATTTGATATGAAAGTGGATTCATATATTTGAATAGGAGATCATAGTGTTTTAAACATATGCATGCATGAATATAGCAGTGATACGCGTGTTGTGGTTTTGCACATGTTATACCATAATGTGATGATGCATGGCGTTTGCAACTCACAGCTAAATGTCGAACAATCTAGACCATACTATACATCGAACAATCTCACATTTTATTTGAATTTGTGATAATGTGTGGCGTTTGCAGCTTACAACTAAATATCGAACAATCTAAACAATACTATATATCGAACATTCTCACATTTTATTTGAATTTATTGTAATGTGTGGTGTTTGCAACTCACATCTAAATACTTGTAGACGTAGGGGGCGGGGCACCATACATAATGTGATAAACACATTATACATATGAGACATGGTTTAGTTTGTGAAGATCTAGCTAGAGCTTGCAATGTACTGTGATTTGAAATCAACATAAAGTGGATTCAAAAAATCGAGTTTGAGTTCATATAGTACACATAGTTCATATGTAACTCGAGGCTAATCATGTGGTGTGCTGTGAAGATAATACACAAATGATAGTTTAACTTGACAATAATGACGATGGTAGATCTTATTAAAACAGAGATACGAATTCAAATGCTTTGACTTCACAGCAATCATTATTGTAGATCTTATTCAAATAGAGAAACAAATTCAAATTTAGTTCATATTGAAACGGTAGTATATATGTTTGGAATGCACTAAAACGTTCATTTGAGTACTAGGTTGCATGCATTATACACGTAGCAAAATATTTTAATTGACCATAACATGAATTCAAAGTTTTGAATGACATTTGTAGTGCGAATTGATTTGGTACAGTACACGTTAGGCTTGTCCGGAAATTTCAACCCGTGCCTTGTTAGCCCGAAATATTTAAGATAAATCTTTGTCTCATCATGCTCCGACAACTCCCTCCATCTCAACCCGCGCCTTGCTATTCCAAAATTACAATGCGTGCGAAAACTCCCATCTCCTGTGAAATCCCGACACGTGAAATGCCCGTGATACCCCTGAACCAAAAGAACCGCCTCAAATCGGTGGGGGTACTTTCATAACTTACCCCACATTTCGGACAAGCGCGCCCCTAAGCCATGGTTCCCCCACTCCCATCCCATCCGCCCACCCATTCGTGCACCGAGGCCGGCAAAACCCGCGAAGCCCCACACCCTCCTCCGTCCGCCACCCAGCCGGAGCCTCTTCCCCGACGACGTCGTCCACAGCAACACCTCGACGTCCCTCATCCACCATACCGGATGAGGATCCGTCGTTGATCTGGTCGTCCCGCCGGTTCAGCCACCCCGTCCTCCACCTCCAAGGAGCTGCCCCGACGTTCCCCTCGTCTTTTGCGCCACCTCCATTCCCACACCGCCGTCTTCACCTGCACCACTAGGAGAGCATCTTCATCACCGTTTCCTCGGATGAAGCTGCGGCCTAATCGGCGCCACCAAAGAGGTTGTACACCAATCGTCACATTTTCTTCTTGATTCGATCTCATGGTGCTGCCGGCGCTCGGTCCTGAGCCGACACGGCGCGGCTCCATCCACGGCGGCGTCGCTGGCCACTTCCTCCACGGCGTCGCTCCCTCAGCGGCGACGTCCACATCAGTAGGAACTGTTGCTGCTTTAGCTCTCGCTCGCGCTGCTGCTCTGCTCTTGCTCTCGGTCCCCTGCCTAGTCTGCTCTTGCTCGCGCTGCTGCTCTCGCTCTTGCTTGCGATGCTGCTCCTATTTAGCTACACTTCAGTCGACTGAATCGACTTTTGGGTCAGTCGATTTTCAGGGGATGGGGGGTGGGCTCGCCGGAGTTAAGGAAGAACCAGCCGCAATAGGGAGGGGGGCTTGCCGGAGAGGTACCCCACTATCTATCTTAGGTTTTAGGGTGGGGGCGGTGGTCGCCGGCGGTGGCGTGGGGATCGCTGGAGAAATAGCTCGGCACAGGGGGGCTACAGGGATGGCTAGGGCGGCGGCGGACCGGCAGTGGGGAGTGTTTTCGGGGCGGGCGGGGCGGCGCACCGCCGGCCGCGGGCGGCGGGGGGCGGCTGTTTGGCCGGTGGTGGCTGGCGGCTCAGGGGGGTGGAGGTTGAAGATGAACTGCATGCCCTTGATTTCGTATCCAACAACTGCAAAATCGACTGACCATAGATGAAAAAGTCAGTCGACTGACTTGTAGCCTCACCTCTAATGCGTTCAGTTTCGACAGTTAAGTTCAGTTTCGACAGTTAAATTCAGTTTCGAAAGTTAAGTTCAGAGATGGGCGGCTGATGTATACATCTAGCAGTTTGTGGTTATGTATTTTACGTCATCTATTGGAGATGCTATTAGAATTCCACTCAGGTTAAAGTTGTCTCTCTTGTCCTGCTTCAGCCTCGGCGTCGTACAACTCACCGGAGCTACTCCAACGATGAAACCCTCCATCACAGCGGAGCAGTACCCGGGGTCCATCTCTAGACGCCTAGGATCTTCTTCCCCTCCTCTGACAGCCAAGTCAGCTGGAGCATCCTCACTGGCCAACCCAATCACGCTGAGATCGACATGGCTTCGCCAAAGAGGTTGTACACTTCTTGTGGTTTGACTTAATCTCACCATGCTTCTTTGCATCCCGTGATCTTCCAATTCTTGTGAACCAAACACCCAGATTGGCAGAAATCCTGTGTTTTTAAATTCTCCATTTTGAACGTGCATTCCTATCCTATTCCTGTCTATTTCCTATCCCTGCATTGTTAGAATCCTCAAATTTAAACAAGCCCTAACACAATTACTTCTGTTACAGATATGTGTCAAAGAAAACTTTGTGTGGTTTGTCCAACTCCTGCGGTGCTGTGTTCCACCCCAGCTCAGCTGCTCCAACGATGGAAGGGTTCACCACAGCAGCGATCCACTCTCCAGATTGTCTTTCACCGCCTCAGATCTTCTTCCCCACCGCCGGCAGCCACGACAACTGCATTACCATCATCAACTGAGCAGATGACCTTGAGGACTACACGGGTCCGCAAGAGAGGTCGCACTCTTCCGTGTCTGCTTATGTTATGCATTGCTTAATATGATTACATGCTACTTTATCATCGTGTTCACCTATTAGACTCTGACTCAGGTCCAAACTTATGCTAAAACTTGAGTTTTTAAATGGTTGTGGGGTACATATTGGGGCAACAATCAATACTATTTGTCTACTATCTGGTTAATCTCGAGTGTCTACTATGAGTTTCATGTTGGGTGCAAACAAACATTAAAGGAGCCATTATCTGTATTTTTTAACTAAAGCTATTATCTGCCTGCCATCATTGGTTTTGGGTCTATCCATAGTTTGCTACCTTCACTCTGGATTTGTGCATGCACTCCTTACATAATCTCACTATGTTTTATTCCTATGCATGTCAGTTATTGTACACAATGGAACTGAACATGTAGAGCAAAAGAGACGAGCCTTGCGTGGCAATAAAATTTCATGCAGATGTCGCTCCATGGTGGGCACAAAGGCAGCCCCCCTCTACCCATTTCGGATCATAATCAAGAGGAAGATAACTGTTCTGTGGGGGATTCAGAAGCAGAAGACCACTCCTATTTACCCCATGAGGTCTTCGCTCTAACTTGGCATGCTGATGTTGGTAATACCATGCATATGGTGCCTTGCATTGCTTACTGTATACATCAAAGATGTCATCTACTTAGTTTAGACATGCTTTGTGTCAATTCCATCTGTTTATTTTCTTTATCGTATATGTGAATCATGCAATTCCATCTTGTTTAGCCAGACATCATATATGTGAATTTTGCAATGCCACCCTGGTTAGCCAGTCATCTTATATGTGAATTATATCATGACATCATTTTTTTATTACGTGTTAAATTTGTCAACAATTTTAGTACATTCAATTACTCTTCCTGTGCATCAGCCATTCGGCATGGTCATGGAAAAATGTGGAGTGGAAACAAGGTCTTTAGAGCAGACAATGCTATCTGATGAAGCGCATGTCTTGCTTACAGATAGCTCCTCAGAGGAGGATTCAGAGACAGGCCCCCCCTCCAAGGTGCATGCTCTAACTTGGCGGGGTTATGTTGCTCATATCGTGCGTATGGTATCTTGCATTGCTATGTCATTTGCTTAGTTTAGACATGATTTGTGTGAATGCCACCTGTTTAGTGTCTAATTACCATATATGTGAATTATGCAATGCCATCTTTTTGCAAGACATTATATATGTGAATTATGCAATGCTACCTTGTTGCAAGCTATTATAAATGTGAATTATGCAATGCCATGCTGTTTAGCCAAGTGTCATATATGTGAATTATATCATGTCGTCCTATTTTTGTATTTCTCATTGCTTTTGTCGACAATGTTTGTATATTCAACTGCTCTTCCTGTGCATCAGCCATTTGAATTGGTGATGGAGAAATCTGGAGTGAAAACAAGGTCTTCAGAGCAGACAATGCTACCTGGTGAAGCAGACATGTTGCTGGTTACAGATAGCTCTTTAGAGGAGAATTCAGGGACAGATGACCAGTCCTATTATCCCCCTGAGGTGTATGCTCAAACTTGGCAGGGTTATATTACTCATATCATTCATATGTTGTATTGCAATGCTTAGTTTTTACATCATATACACGATATTGAATGCCATCTCCTTAGTTGACACATCATATATGTGATTTCCCTCTGCTCACTTCCTTAGTATATAAATCATATATTTGAATTATATCATGCCATGATGTTTACATACACAGCATGTATCTGAATTATGGCATGCCAACTCATTTTCTAAAGACATAATATAGTTATATCATCTCATCCTGTTCACATAGTCATCATATTTTGAATTATGTCATTCTATCCGTGAATTATATCATGCCATCATGTTTCCATCGATGGCATGTTTGTGATTTATGGCATGCCAACCACTTTAATAGACACAGCGTATAGTTATATCATGTCATCCTGTTTACATAGTCATCATATTTTGAAGTATGTCATTCTATCCTGTTTAGTTAGCCATCATACATGCGAAATTGTGTCATGCTATCCTGTTTAATTAGCCATCATATATTTGAAATTATGTCATGCTATTCTGTTTGGTTAGACAACATAAATGTGAATTATTTCATGCCCTGTTTTCTTCCCTACTATCCATTGCACCTATCTATCTTACAATGTCTGCACATTCAATTAATTTTCTTGTTTATCATCCATTTCAATTGGAGGGGGTGATGGCAGTATCTTTGGGAGTAAAAACACGGTCTTCGGAAAAGATCATGCTACCTGTCGATGGAGATAGAACCACGGTTGTACTTGCCCAAGAACCAGCCCCACCACACATAACCCAGACTCACACGGATTGTACCCCTACCCAGTTGGACAAAGAACCAGCTACACCCCTTCTAACCCCAACCCTAGCATATAGTAACCCAGTTCCCGTTGACACAACACCGTCTCCACCACAGAGCACCCAAACATGAGCAGTTAGTAAGGCAACTGCAGTGCCCAAAGCACAAGGACCACCACTCCGAACCCCAAGTCAATGCTTAAAGCAGAAGAAGAATTGTTCTCATGTCAGGTTCCGTAGCTATGGTTCATACTACCTTGCTCTTGCATCACTGTATTTACTCATACGAACTAATTTCAAATTTGAAGGATGCAATTGAAACTCCAATGGAGCAGCAGGTATGTTTTAAACCTGTTTATTTAACGTGTTTGCTGTTGTAACTTGCTCTATGTTGATTTCAGTTTCAACTGAATAAACAGTTATGTTCTCATGCCATGCACATTCCAAGTGTTGTTATTGCTGTGTAGTTTCCCACACTTATATTCTCTCTATGCTGCTTTGTCTTAAATAGATATGATTCGCACTGTATCTATCTTGATTTGGCAACATAAACTAGAATGATATAGATCATACAGTGACCATACTACATAGATATATGTTTGTTTCATGCTGTTATCCTGTCCACCTTACTACTAAACTTGTTTACCAAAATGAGTTTCATATACTACATTGTAAACCTGTGATGTGTTTGTTTGTTTCTCCTTTAGAACACGGATAAAATATTGGAGAAGAGTACCCCGTTATGCAATGGTAAAGGAAGTAATGCAGATCAGGTTCAAGATAGTGAGACATCCCTGTTGTTCTACAAGAAAGCTGATAAAAACTATATTGAAGACACTGAGACAACCCCAAAGTCCTGTCTTGATGTAGTGTTCGAGTTACTGGCTACTACTGCTGGCACCAGCTCTTCGATCTTGCTGCCTGAATCAGTTCGGCTTCTTGAGTTTCAACTTCAAGTTGAAAGACATCGATCAAATGTTATGCGACAGGAAGCCGAAGGACTGAGGAAGTCCCTGCAGAATTCAGATGCATACTTTCTGGTGCAATAGCAAGTGCTGGAGGATTTAAGAGCCAAAAAAGAGAAAGTTAATAAGCTTGCTAAGCATCTTGCCAACATTATGGGTACCTAGGCTATTGTTTCTTGAGTTCTTCTAAAGTGGTTTCAGTTCAAGACTTGTTTTGCTGCGACGTTTATATGCTGCTTTGTTCCCTATATTTGCACTTGTGGCGAACTTTGATGCCTAGTGGATGTAATATGTGTAATAGCCATGATAACCTAGCGTAAGTTGCTTGCTTATTTATTTCCATTGTCTTGTTTATTTGTTTTCTTATAGTCAGTGTAGTTCTTTTTCCGCGGTTTCCTAGTGGCCGCAATAACCTATTTTTTAAAACTAGGCCACATTAACAATGGGCTACATATTTACTGTAGTTAACATGGGCCTCCTACGGGCCGTAGAAACAATGGGCCTATTAAGGGCCGTAGAAACAATGGGCCTTCTATGGGGCGTAGACACAATGGGCCTTCTACGGGCCGTATCATCAATGGTCCTTCTATGGGCTGTATGATCGGTTGGCCAAACATGGGCCAATAACAGACCACATCATGGCCGTAAATGGGCTAGAGTTGAAATCGTCCATTCATGGGCCGACCATAACGGGCCGTCGTTAATAGGTCGTATTTGATGACGCTATGAAAACGGCCCAACGTATTAACGGGCCACAAACGGGCCGACTGTAACCATGGGCTGTATTTGGCCCACAAGCAGAAAATGACAGTAACGGGCCGAAAGTAAACGAATGCTGGAAATGAGCCCAAGAATAAATGGGCCCTGAGAAGGCCGAAAGATAACATGGGCTGGCAATGGCCCAACGGAATAATGGGCCATTAATGGGTATAAAGTGATACACTGTTCATTACGGGCCAGTTTTACCACGGGCTGTTAATGGGCCGAGGGTTACTAAGGGCCTCATATGGGCCAAAAGACATCATGGGCCATACATGGGCCGGAAGTTAAAACAGGCTAGAATTATATTGGACGGCCCAGATGATGCTACTGGGCCTAATTCGGATAGGCCGTAAACGGGCCCTGGGTTAGCGGGCTGTAAATGGGCTATATGCGAATAGGCCGTTAACATGCTTGCCAGGGACCGTCCCACCACCTTTTGACCAAGTCAAACGGGCCGGCCTTTTCACAGGAATGGGCCTTTGTTGGTCCGTGCCATGTGTCGACTTATCATAGGTGCTTTGGGTCCAATGAGTGGATGACATCTTTTCCAACGGTGAGCCGACACATGTTTCCTCCAGCCAATGATGATTTCACACGTGGAAAATCCCCATTGGTCGGAGCTGTTAACGGGTTATCGGATCCAAAACCGGACCCGATAGCTTAACGACGTTCCGTTACGGTGGATGCCACGTGTCGGTCACCCTTGACGAAAGCACTTCCGTGATGCGCAATTTATCGTCATGGAAGTGGACACTTCCGTGATGATAATTTTGGTAATGTCATTGAACACTTCTACGACAACACATGTATGACTATCTTGATTCTGTCGTAAATTTGTCATGGATGTACATGCATGACAGAAAACGTGACCTACTATGACAAACATGTATCATCACGGAAGTGTATTTTTTTTGTAGAGAAGACAATTGATGTTGCGCCTTTGGGGTGCCCCCCGCCCCCTATATAAAGGGGGAGGAGGAGGTGGCCGGCCCAAGGGGGCACACCAAGGGGGGAGTCCTACTTGGACTCCTAGTCCAAGTAGGATTCTTCCCCTCCTTCCAATTAACAGAAAGGGGAAAGGGGATTGGGGGGAGAGTGAGAAGGAAAGGGGGCACGCCCCCTACCATAGACCAATTAGGTTTGGGCTTGGGGGGGCTCCCCACCTCTTGTGGTAGCCTCCCTCTCTCCACTATGGCCCAATAGGCCCATTAACTTTCCCTAGGGGTTCTGGTAGCCTCCCGGTACTCCGAAAAATCCTCGAACCTTATCGGAACCATTCTAGTGTCCATATATAACCTTCCATATATCAATATTTACCTCTCGACCATTTCGAGACTCCTCGTCATGTCCGTGATCTCATCCGAGACTCCAAACAAACTTCGGTCACCAAAACACATAACTCATAATACAAATCGTCATCGAACGTTAAGCGTGCGGATCCTACGGGTTCGAGAACTATGTAGACATGACCGAGAAACCTCTCCGGTCAATAACCAACAACGGAACCTGGATGCTCATTTTGGTTCCCACATATTCTACGAAGATCTTTATCGGTTATACTGTAATGACAACATACATTATTCCCTTTGTCATCGGTATGTTACTTGCCCGATATTCGATCGTCCGTATCTTCATACCTAGTTCAATCTCATTACCGGCAAGTCTCTTTACTCGTTCCGCAATGCATCATCCCACAACTAACTCATTAGTCACATTGCTTGCAAGGCTTATCATGATGTGCATTACTGAGAGGGCCCAGAGATACCTCTCCGATACTCAGAGTGACAAATCCTAATCTTGATCTATGCCAACTCAACAAACACCATCGGAGACACCTGTAGAGCATCTTTATAATCACCCAGTTATGTTGTGACGTTTGATAGCACACAAAGTGTTCCTCCGGTATTCGGGAGTTGCATAATCTCATAGTCACAGGAATATGTATAAGTCATGAAGAAAGCAATAGCAAAAAAAACCGAACGATCATAATGCTAAGCTAACGGATGTGTCTTGTCCATCACATCATTCTCCTAATGATGTGACCCCGTTCATCAAATGACAACACATGTCTATGGTTAGGAAACTTAACCATCTTTGATTAACGAGCTATTCTAGTAGAGGCTTACTAGGGACACTGTGTTTTGTCTATGTATCCACACATGTATCAAGTTTCCGGTTAATACAATTCTAGCATGATAATAAACATTTATCATGATATAAGGAAATATAAATAACAACTTTATTATTGCCTCTAGGGCATATTTCCTTCAATCATATCTACTATATGACTCACGTTCGACCTTTCGGTCTCCAGTGTTTTGAGGCCATGTATGTACATGCTAGGGTTGTTAAGTTTAACCCAAGTATTCTACATGTGTAAAACTATCTTACACCCATTGTATGTGAACATAGAGTCTATGACACTCGATCATCACGTGGTGTCTCGAAACAACAAACTGTAGAAATGGTGCATACTCAGGGAGAGCACTTTTACCTTGAAATTTAATGAAGGGATCATCTTATAATGCTACCATCGTTCTAATCAAAATAAGATGCATATAAGATAAACATCACATGCAATCAAAATATGTGACATGATATGGTCATCATCTTGTCCTTTTGATCTCCAGCGGCCAGCATCGTCATGATCTCCATCGTCACTAGCTCGACACCTTGATCTCCATTGTTGCGTCGTGGTCGTCTCGCCAACTATTGCTTCTACAACTATTGCTAACTCATAGCGATAAAGTAAAGCAATTACATGGCGTTTGCATTTCATACAATAAAGAGACAACCATAAGGCTCCTGCCGGTTGCCTAATATCTCACAAAACATGATTATCTCATACAATAACGTATATCACGACATGTCTTGACCATATCACATCACAACATACCCTGGAAAACACAAGTTAGATGTCCTCTACTTTGTTGTTGCAAGTTTTACGTGGCTGCTACGGGTTTCTAGCAAGAACCATTCTTACCTATGGCGAAAACCACAACGGTGATTTGTCAAGTTTGTTGTTTTAACCTTCTTCAAGGACCGGCCATAGTCAAATTCGATTCAACTAAAGTAGGAGAAATAGACACCCGCCAACCACCTTTATGCAAAACTAGTTGCATGTTAGTCGATGGAACCAGTCTCATGTGCGTGGACATGTAAGGTTGGTTCGGGCCGCTTCATCCCACAATACCACCGCATCAAAATAAGACGTTGGTGGTAAGCACTATGACAATCACCGCCCACAACTCTTTGTGTTCTACTCGTGCATATCATCTATGTATAGGCCTGGCTCATGATGCCACTATTGGGAATCGTTGCATGGAAAACAAAGAAAATCTACGCACACGCAATGATCTATCCATGGAGATGCATAGCAACATGGGGGAGAGTATGTTTACGTACCCTCGTAGACCGTAAGGGGAGCCAAAGAATATTTGAAGGTATTAGCAGCTGAGTCGTCAATTCAACCACACCTGGAGATTAATTATCTGCAACAAGTAATCAGTAGCAAAGAAATATGATAGTTCTGATAGGGGTGACAGCAGCAATAGTAATGGTAACAGTCATAGCAGTAATTTTGTAGCAAGTATAACAGGGATGATAGCAGCAGTAACTTAGCAAGAAACAATATAAGATAAATTCATAGGCATTGGATCGGTGACTTGTTGGATGATATTCATCATGAGACAGTTATGACCTAGGGCGATACGGCACTAGCTCCAGTTCATCAATATAATATAGGCATGTTTTCCGTAAATAGTCATACGTGCTTATGGAAAGAACTTGCATGACATCTTTTGTCCTGCCCTCCCATGGCAGTCGGGTCCATATTGGAAACTAAGTGATATTAGGCCTCCTTTTAATAGAGAACTAGAACAAATCATTAACACGTGGTGAATACATGAACTCCTCTAACTACGATCATCATCAGGAGTGGTCCCGACTATTGTCACTCCGGGGTTGCTGGATCATAACACGTAGTAGGTGACTATAACTTGCAAGATCGGATCTAGAACATGGATATAATGGTGATAACATAAACAGTTCAGATCTGAAATCATGGCACCCGGGCCAAAAGTGACAAGCATTAAGCATGGCAAAGTCGTAACAACATAAATCTAAGAATTAATGGATACTAGAGATCAAGCCCTAACAAAACTAACTCGATTACATGATGAATCTCATCCAACTCCTCACCAACCAGCGAGCCTACGAAGGAATTACTCACTCCCGGTGGGGAGTATCATGGAATTGGTGATGGAGAAGGGTTTATGATGATGAAGAATGAATATCCTCCTCTCCGGGGCCCCAAACGGACTCCAGATCTGGCCTCCCGATGAAGAACAGGAGGTGACGGCGGCTCCGTCTCATGGATCGTGATAATTCTTTCTCCTTGTTTTTTTCTGGAAAAGTAGGATTTTATAGCGTCGGTTTCAGGGTCCGCGGGGCCTTCAGGTGGGGAGAACCCACCTGGGCGTGCCAGGAGAGGGGGGCGCGCTCTGGTGGGTTGTACCCACCCAGGTGCCCCTCTCCGGTAGGTCTTGGCTCCAGAAATTCTTATTATTGATATAAAAAATCCTCACAAAGTTTCGTTCCATTATGAGAACTTTTATTTCATTCAAATCATGCAAATTAGAGTTCAAAAAAAGGAAAAGCATTAGGAAAAGTAGATACATTGGAGACGTATCAACTCCCCCAAGCTTAAACCTTTGCTTGTGCTCAAGCAATTTAGTTGATAAACTGAAAGTGAAAAAGAAAAACTTTTACGAACTATTTTGCTCTTGTTTGCATAAATCAGCTTAAACAGCACCCAGGTTTTCAGCCAACATTATAACTAACCATGCCGACAATAACTCTTAAAGATTATATTAACTCATATCAATGACACAATCAGCTAGCAAGCAATAATAAGATATCTCAAATAGAAACATGCTGTCAAAACAACCATGATATAATATGACAATAGTGGTATTTCGCTAGCCCTTTCTGAGACTGCAAAACATAAATGCAGAGCACCTCCAAAGTCCAAGCAGCGACTAAACATTGTAATTCATGGTAGAAAAGATCCAGTCATGATGCACCCAACATTAGCTAAACAAAATGCATAAGTCATGACAGTTGTGCTCTCAGGTTCTAGCGCTCTTTTACAAGGTGATGACACAACATAAAAGTAAATAGATAGTCCCTTCGCAGAGGGAAGCAGTGATTTGCAGAGGTGTCAGAGCTCAACTTTTTAAAACAGAGATAAATGATATTTTGAGACATGCACCCTTCTCATTTACTTCACGACTATCAGTTATCAATATCTCCCATGCTAAACAAGCTAGCGGCGGTTTCGAAGCGATAAAAAGTAAAGGTTTTGACTCCATTGGGAGTTTTTGTTTGATTATTTGAGAGATTAACTCTTTTGTGTTTGTAGTTTGGGACCGGGCATCCCTATTACCGCCCTTTTCTCATGCGATGGCGAGTGAATAAACACTCGACCTGAGAATAAACTGCTTAGCATGGAAGATACCGACCACCTCTTGTCGTTCCATGAACGATCCAGGCACATAAAAAGGATAGTTTTTTAGAAGTTTTTAGAGGTGGCACATGCAAATTTAGTTAGGACGACAGGGTAATACCGCATATAGGTAGGTATGGTGGACTCATCTGGAATAACTTTGGGTTCAAGGTTTTTGATGTACAAGCAGAATTCCCACTTAGTACAGGCGAAGGCTAGCAATTAGATTGAGAAGCGGCCAGCTAGAGAGCAACAACGATCATGATCATGCATTGTGCATAAGTAACATTGGACACTAGCATGAGTAGGACATGATCACCATGAACATAAATATCATAGAGACTATGTTGGTTTTGATTCAACTACATGCATGAACATGTGCCAAGTCAAGCCACTCGAACATTCATAGGAGGATACCATATCATCATACTACATCACAATAATTTTAACGCAATGTTGATATCCAAGATAAATCATTATTCACTCCGAGCTACATATGCATGGCATGAGAAACTATAATCTCTAATTGTCATTGCAAACATGTTTAATCATAAGGGGATGAATCATGGATACTAGGTTAAACATATTTACACAAACAAAACAAGTCGAGTTCATACCAGTTTCTCTCTGCCATGGCTAGTTCATCGAATATTGTCATTATTGCCTTTCACTTGAATGACCGAACAATGTGAAAATAATACTAGTGCAAGAGTGCCATGGACTAAGTTGGAATCTGCACACATTTTATTCAATATGGGAAGACAAGGTAAAATGGGATCTTTATTAGTTCAACAATTATTCATATGAGAGCCACTCAACATTTTCGTCGTGGTCTTCTCATTGGTGCAACTCGAATAAAAGGAAAAGAAATTTAGAGAAACACACTGAAATATTTTTGGAGTTTTTGGTTTTCTTGAACAAGCAAATAAAAGGGAAAAGCAAAAGCGAGAAAAACTATTTACACGGGAAAGCTCCCAACAAGCAAAAGAAGAACAAGGAAATCTTTTTGGGTTTTCTTTTTTAATACTATAGCTAGAATGCATAGAAGTAAACTAGCTACAACAATGTTTTTTGGTTTTTCTAGAGTTTTTCAAACACAGAAGAAGAAAGCAAGAAAAATAAAATTTAAACATGGATGATACAATGAAAAAGTGTGAACACTGACAAATGAAAATAAGTGAACATGAATGTAATGTCGGTGAGAACACGTACTCCCCCAAGCTTAGGATTTTGGCCTAACTTGGTAGTCGATTAGTAGCCTGGATAATAGTTGGCGTGGTAGCTCATGGAAGCTCTCGGTGCGGATGCCTCGGCTTGCCGTGCTGCCTCCACTACTGCGTTGTGAGCTCGGGCCTCGCTCTTAAGAATAAAATATCTTCCTTTGTTGTGATAATCAAAAAGAGCAGGCGCAGGCAAATATGTGTGCACAACAGATTTTTGGTTAAACAATAGATTATAAGTGAAGTTGTCAACCTTTCCCTTGAGAATCTTATGATCTTTTAAAGTGTCAAAATCTAGATATTGCGTGGGTAGGATAGGATCAAAGGGCAAAAGTGCAAAACCCAGCCCTCGGTGCTAAACACATGGCATATATTCCACCATAGAAATAGCCAATGTTAGGGTTGTGCTGAAGTCTGCATGCAACAATCGCTCCAAGGTTATAATTCCTTTCACCGGTGAGAGCGGTGTGTATGAGGATCAAGTCTGGAGCACAAAGTGTACTATAGTCTTGCTTGCCTACTATAGATTTCTCGTTAAATAATGCAAAGTATTGAATTGTGGGAAAATGAATGCTCTTTATTCTACCTTGTGTCACTCCCCACGTCTCACCGTAACAAAGACTAGTAAAAAATGTTTGATACTTAGCCCTTGGCGGTTCGCCAAGCGAACCCCAGAACGAGAGTTTGCAGTGGTAAGCAAAATTCTCTAGTGATATGGTAAATGGGTTATCATAAAGCATAAATGACACCCTAGACTCACGGGGAAGGAATTTAAATCTTTAACAAATGATTTAGTGAGAAGGTGGCGTTGTTCGCACTTATCTGAAAGGTAGGGACCGAGACCGGCATTGTGAACATATTGCTCAAATTCCTCTTTAATAACCACATGCCCCATATACTCATCACAAGGCCATAATCATGTTTTGGTGGCGGCATCTCGAGTAGAACTTTCACTTGGTTCGACATAAGACCGGCGAGCAGAACTGTCACTAGAAGATGCCCCCGAGGATCTCCTCCTCGAAGAACTCCTTCCAAATAGGTTCATCATGTCCGCGTACAATTTTCTGAAAATTTTTGGGTGACAAAAAATTGTTAACAAAACTTTATTAAATTGATAGCAACTACTCATAGGGATACATAGAGGCCATAGCAAGCATTTAAACTACTTAGAGCACTAAGAATTCAACATGCAAGCTCATCTACAGCAGCACCAAGAGTAGCTAATTATTCAAAATACAAACTACTAAAACAAAAACTAATTGGACAAACGGTGAAGTCACATACCAAGCAACAATCCCCCGAAACAGTTTTCAAAATGGAGTTTCGAGCAAAGAGATCGAAATCCGTGGGTTTGAGAGCAAGAAGCCGAGAACATGGGAGAGAGAGCAATGGAGATTTTTTTGGAGGTAGGTGATGATGTGGTATAAAGAGATAAGTGAGGGGGCCCATGTGGGGACCACAACCCACCAGGGCACGCCTGGGGGTTGTGGCGCGCCCAGGTGGGTTGTGCCCACCTGGTGCACCTCCCTCTAATATTATTTGCACCAGAAATTTAGAAATATTCAGAAAAAATCGTATTAAATTTTCAGGGCATTCTGAGAACTTTTATTTTTGGGTCATTTTTTATTGCACGGGAAATTCAGAAAACAGATAAAACATGGCATTTTATTTTATTTAACTAATAAAAATAGAAGATAAAAAGTAGGGAGAGAAGGTAGTGCTTACTAAATTCATCAACTTACTGCTCAAAAATGATCCATTAATAAGATTGATCAAGTCTTATTATCAACCACTTTCGATTAGCATGAAACTGAAGAACTTTTGTAAATCACTAAGTTACCTCAATGGGGATATGAATGTCCCCAACAATAAGCATTTCATATTTCTTGTCGACAGTAGGTAGAGGTATTTGAAAACTTCCAATAGTGATTGTTGGAGATTTTTCAATAACATTAATACCATTCACATGGAATTGTTTCGTCAGTAAGTGCACTGTATGCTCATTACCATTGATATGAAAAGTGACCTTGCTTTTATTGCAATCAATAACAACCCCTACAGTATTCAAGAAGGGTCTACCAAGGATAATTGACATGTTGTCATCCTCGGGCATATCAAGTATAACAAAGTCAGTCCAAATAGTAACATTAGCAACAACAACGGGCACATCCTCACAGATACCGATAGGTATGGCAGTTGATTTGTCAGCCATTTGCAAAGATATTTCAGTAGGTGTGAGTTTATTCAAATAATGTCTTTTATATAAAGAGAAAGGCATAACACTAACACCAGCTCCTAAATCACACAAAGCAGTTTTCACATAATTCTTTTTGATGGAGCAAGGTATAGTTGGTATTCCCGGATCTCCATGTTTTTTAGGTACTCCATCTTTAAAAGTATAATTAGCAAGCATAGTGGAGATTTCAGCTTTTGGTATTTTTCTCTTATTTGTGATGATGTCTTTCATATACTTTGCATAAGGAGGTATTTTCAAGATATCAGTCAAGCGAGTACGCAAAAAGACTAGCCTCAACATTTCAGCAAAGCATTCAAATTCTTCATCATCATTCTTTTTAGTTGACTTAGGTGGAAAAGGCCTATGTTTTTGAACCCACGGTTCTCTTTCTTTACCGTGTTTTCTAGCAATGAAGTCTCTTTTATCATACCTTTTATTCTTAGGTTGTGGGTTATCAAGATCAACAGGTGGTTCTATCTCAACAACATTCTCTGGATCTTTATTATTTGGTTGAGAGTCTTCATGAACATCAACATTATCTTTTTCATTATCACTGGGTGAGTGTTCATTACCAGACTGAGTTTCAGCATCTGAGATAGAAGTTTCATTATCATTATCAGGAGGTTTCTCTATTTCAGGTTCACTAGGAGCAAGCAAAGTCCTATCATTTTTCTTTTTCTTTCTAGAAGAACTAGGTGCCCCAGTGTTAGCTCTTTGTGAATCTTGTTCAATTCTTTTTGGGTGTCCCTCGGGATAAAGTGGTTCCTGAGTCATTTTACCTCCTCTAGTTGCAACTCTAACAACAAAGTCATCCATATTATTATTCATTTCATCAAGCAATTCTCTTTGTGATTTAGCAACTTGTTCTAACTGAGTTTGAACCATAGAAGCATGCTTTCCAACACCTCTAACATCATTTGATATTCTAAATAACAAGTCACTGAAGCGAGCAATCATATCAAAATTGTATTTCAATTGTTTCATAACATTTGCATTGAAGTGATCTTGTTTTCTAATATAATTTTCAAACTCATAAAGGCATTGGCTAGGATGCATATTGTGAGGACTGTCATTATCAATGAATTTCATAAGAGAATTTACCTCTACCACCTTAGGCAGCGATGGTGTATTAAGCCCATGTATTTCTTCAATATGAGGTAATTTTTTAACATCTTTAGCTTTAATACCTTTTTCCTTCATGGATTTCTTTGCCTCTTGCATATCTTCAGGATTGAGATATAATATACCCCTCTTCTTCGGAGAGTGGGTTTAGCCGGTGGTTCAAGAAGAGTCTAATCATCATAATTTTTCCATATGTTATTCAATAATTCTTCACCTTGTCCGGCAGTTCGTTCCCTGAACACAACCAGCACAACTACCTAGGAAGTCCCTAGAAGCATCATTTAGTCCACTATAGAAGATATCAAGTATTTCATTTTTCTTAAGAGGATGATCAGGCAAAGCATTAAGTAATTGGCAAAACCTCCCCCGAGCTTGTGGGAGACTCTCTTCTTTAATTTGCACAAAGTTAAATATTTCTTGCAAGGCAGCTTGTTTCTTATGAGCAGGGAAATGTTTTTAGAGAAGTAATAAATCATATCCTGGGGACTACGCACACAACCAGGAGCAAGAGTATTGTACCAAGATTTAGCATCACCCTTTAATGAGAAAGGAAATAATTTGAGAAGAAAGTAATAGTGAGTTTTCTCATCATGAGTAAAAAGGGTGGCTATGTCATTCAACTTAGTAAGATGTGCCACAACAGTTTCAATTTCATAACATGGAAAGGATCAGATTCAACCAAAGTAATTAACTCTGGGTCGACAGAGAATTCATAATCCTTATCATCAATAATGATAGGTGAAGTAGAAAACTTAGGATCACATGTCATTCTAGCATTCAGAGATTTTTCTTTATACTTGCATAATAATTTCTCTAGATCATCTCTATCTCTACAAGCAATAATATCTCTAGTTGTCACCTCACTCATAACATAACCTTCCGGTACCTTAGGTAATTCATATTTAGGAGGGCTAGTTCTAGTAGGTGTTTCAGGAGTTTCAGTTTCAAGCTCATCATCAGATTCAACAACATCATGTTGTATAACTCTAGCAATTTGTTTATCAAGAAAGTCACCAAGTGGCACATCATCATTAAGCAAGGTACTAGCATCATCATAAGCATTATCCATAGAAGAAGTAGCATCATCAATAACTTGCGACATGGCAGAATTAATAGCATGTGGTGGTGTTGCAAGTTTACTTATAACAGAAGGCGAATCTAAAGCAGAACTGGATGGCAGTTCCTTACCTCCCCTCGTCTTTGAGGGAAGTATCTTAGTCTTAGCATCCTTCGGATTCCTCATAGTGATAATATGATAATAGTCCCAAGTGACTCAACAAATATAGCTATGCTTGCCGGCAACGACACCAGCAAAAGGTCTTGATAACCCACAACTATAGGGGATCGCAACAGCTTTCGAGGGTAGAGTATTCAACCCAAATTTATAGATTCGACCCAAGGGGAGCCAAAGAATATTTTAAGGTATTAGTAGTTGAGTTTTCAATTCAACCACTCCTGGAGATTAATTATCTGCAGTAAGTAATCAGTAGCAAAGTAATATGATAGTTTTGATAGAGGTGACAACAGCAATAGTAACGGTAATAGTGATAGCAGTAATTTTGTAGCAAGTGTAACAAGGATGATAGCAGTTGTAACTTAGCAAGAACAATATAAGATAAATTCGTAGGCATTGGATTGGTGACTTGTTGGATGATATTCATCATGAGACAGTTATCGAAGGAAATATGCCCTAGAGGCAATAATAAAGTTGTTATTTATATTTCCTTATATCATGATAAATGTTTATTATTCATGCTAGAATTGTATTAACCGGAAACTTAGTACATGTGTGAATACATAGACAAACAGAGTGTCACTAGTATGCCTCTACTTGACTAGCTCGTTAATCAAAGATGGTTAAGTTTCCTAACCATAGACATGAGTTGTCATTTGATAAACGGGATCACGTCATTAGAGAATGATGTGATTGACATGACTCATCCGTTAGCTTAGCACTATGATCGTTTATTTTATTGCTATTGCTTTCTCCATAACTTATACATGTTCCTATGACTACGAGATTATGCAACTCCCGAATAACGGAGGAACACTTAGTGTGCTATCAAACATCACAACGTAACTGGGTGATTATAAAGATGCTCTACAAGTGTCTCCGATGGTGTTTGTTGAGTTTGCATAGATTGAGATTAGGATTTGTCACTCCGACTGTCGGAGAGGTATCTCTAGGCCATCTCGGGAATGCACATCACTATAAGCCTTGCAAGCAATGTAACTAATGAGTTAGTTGCGGGATGGTGCATTACGGAATGAGTAAAGAGACTTGCTGGTAAGGAGATTGAACTAGGTATGATGATACCGACGATCGAATCTCGGGCAAGTAACATACCGATGACAAAGGGAACAACGTATGTTGTTATGCAGTTTGACCAACATAGATCTTCGTAGAATATGTAGGAACCAATATGAGGATCGAGGTTCCGCTATTGGTTATTGACCGGAGATGAGTCTCGTTTCATGTCTACATAGTTCTCGAACCTGTAGGGTCCGCACGCTTAATGTTCGATGACGACCAGTATTATGATTTTATGTGTTTTTATGTACCAAAGGTAGTTCGGAGTCCCAGATGCGATCACGGACATGAAGAGGTGTCTCGAAATGGTCGAGACATAAAGATTGATATATTGGATGACTATATTCGGACAACGGAATGGTTCCGAGGTGTATCGGGTATTTATCAGAGTGCCGGAAGGGTTATCGGAACCACCGGGGAAGTTATGGGCCTTATTGGGCCTTAAGGGAGAGAGAGGGAGCAGCCAAGGGCTGGCCGCCCCCCGTGGGCCTAGTCTGAATTGGACTAGGGGCAGAGGCGGCGCCCCCTCCTTCCTTCTCCTTCCCCTCTCCTTCCTTCTTCTCCTAGTAGGACTAGGAAATGGGGGTCCATCTCCTACTAGGAGTAGGATTGCCCCCCTTGGGAGCGCCCTATAGGGACGGCTAGCGTCCCCCTTGCTCCTTTATATACTAGGGCAGGGGGCACCCTAGAACACACAAGTTGACAATTGTTTTAGCCGTGTGCGGTGCCCCCTCCACAGAAACACACCTCGGTCATATTGTCGTAGTGCTTAGGCGAAGCCCTGCGTCGGTAAGTTCATCATCACCGTCACCACGCCGTCTTGCTGACAAAACTCTCCCTCGGCCTCAGCTGGATCTAGAATTCGAGGGACGTCACCGAGCTGAACGTGTGCAGATCGCGGAGGTGCCGTGCATTCGGTACTTGATGGGTTGGATCTCGAAGACGTTCGACTACATCAACCGCGTTATTCAATGCTTCTACTTTCGGTCTACAAGGGTACATAGACACACTCTCCCCTCTTGTTGCTATGCATCTCCTAGATAGATCTTGCGTGATCGTAGGAAATTTTTTGAAATACTGCGTTCCCCAACAGTTATAACCTAGGGCGATACGGCACTAGCTCTAGTTCGTCAATATAATGTAGGTATGTATTTCGTAAATAGTCATACGTGCTTATGGAAAGAACTTGCATGACATCTTTTGTCCTACCCTCCCGTGGCAGTGGGGTCCATATTGGAAGCTCAGGGATATTAAGGCCTCCTTTTAATAGAGAACCGGAACAAAGCATTAACACATAGTGAAAACATGAACTCCTCAAACTACGGTCATCACCGGGAGTGGTCCTGACTATTGTACTCCGGGGTTGACGGATCGTAACACGTAGTAGGTGACTTTAACTTGCAAGATCGGATCTAGAACATGGATATAATGGTGATAACATAAACGGTTCAGATATGAAATCATGGCACCCAGGTCCAAAGTGACAAGCATTAAGCCTGGCAAAGTCATAGCAATATCAATCTAAGAACATAGTGGATACTAGGGATCAAGTCCTAACAAAAACAACTCGATTACATGATGAATCTCATCCAACTCCTCACCGACTAGCGAGCCTACGAAGGAATTACTCACTTGTGGGGAGCATCATGGAATTGGCGATGGAGAAGGGTTGGTGATGACGAAGAACAAAGATCCCCCTCTCCGGAGCCCCAAACAGACTACAGATCTGGCCTCCCGATGAAGAACAGGAGGTGACGGCGGCTCCATCTCGTGGATCGCAATAATTCTTTCTCCCTGATTTTTTCGGGAAAAATAGAGTTTTATAGCGTCGGTTTCAGGGGCTACGGGGCCACCAGGCGGGGACAACCCACCTAGGTGCGCTAGGAGAGGGGGCGTGCCTTGGTGGGTTGTGCCCACCCAAATGCCCCTCTCCGGTAGGTCTTGGCTCCAGAAATTCTTATTATTGATATAAAAAATCCTCGCAAAGTTTCGTTCCATTCCGAGAACTTTTATTTCTGCACAAAAACAACACCATGGTAGTTCTGTTGAAAACAGTGTCAGCCCAGGGTTAGTTTCATTCAAAACATGCAAATTAGATGTAACACCCTGAGAATCATGCTACAGTAATCTCCCCTTAATTGTGGCCATCTCATCGTGATTACTATGTATCTTGCCACTTGTCCAAAAATCAAGCCTTTTTCAAATTTAAAATGAGTCGAATAAATTATTTCTTTGGGCAGTAAAACTAAAATGTTCACCTTATCCTATAAATTTCCCATGATCATGGTCATGCTGAATCCAACATTTTTTTGACCCACCAATTAATTCCTAGGAATTTATGACGTGGGCCAACAACATATAAAATGGTCCTTTCAATTTAAACAATTGTTTAAACTTTCCCGAATAAAATGAAACTTCGTGTGTAGCACCAAAATATTGTACTTGAGTTATGTGTGGAGTACCATGTAGAACAAAAATCATTTGTTGCTGTCAATAAATAAAGCAAGAGCTATAGCAATAAATAGAAAGGATAGTAATGAAACAAAATACACTACTGTGCACTAGGCCCAATCGTGGCCACGGTGCAGCCCAGCCCAGCACCACAGCCTTTTCTTCGACCTCTCGGCAGGAGAAGCAGAGGAAGGCGTGGCGGCCATTGATGAAACTATGTACCTAGGGTGGGGGCACGGACCCGTCCAAAGAGCCCTACCCAAGGACATCCCTAGAAGAAGTCACCTTTCAGTCGACTTGAAGGTATCTCACTCGACGGGTTCAAGACACTCGACCAAGAAGCTACCACTCGACCATGAAGCTAGCCACTTGACCGCCAGGAGATCTGAAGTCACTCCACAGGCAAACGGTCGGCTATTAAGTAGTCTTTATGGTCATTGTAGCACTCTATTAGGGGCGTTACCAGTAACGCCCAACCTTAATGTACCTTAAGCCCTGCATTACTGAGGTCAGGAGAGGGCCGGCGAACTCTATATAAGCCACCCCCCTCCTCAGTATGAGGGGTTCGCACCCCTGTTATTCACACGCCAGTAATCCAATCAACCGCCTCCGGGCACCGAGACGTAGGGCTGTTACTTCCTCCGCGAAGGGCCTGAACTCGTACATCTTGGTGTGTTTACAACTTCCCAATAGTTGAGATCTAGCCACTCCATACATACCCCCCTACATCACTGTCAGAGTTAGAACCACGACAGTTGGCGCCCACCGTGGGGCAGGAATCTTAGCGCCTGATTGGAGAAGTTGCGATTTTTCCGATCCCTTTGATCATGGTTTCATGCGGAGTTTTGGTGGAGGGCCACGAGATCCGTCTCGGCGCGCTCACGTTCATCGCCGACGACTCCGCCTGGCTTCAGGAGGCACCACTCGACATCGACGCGCTCCCCGTCCGCGATGCGACGCATTTCCGCGCATGCGTTCGTGGCGTCCTCCTGCGGCAGCCGTCGACCCAGTATCGGTCGGCCTCCGTATCGTCTCCCCGCTCTGTCTCCCACTGGCGCAAGCGCTCCGGTCGGTCGAGACTTCAGAGGTGGGTGAGGCATGCCGTGGCTCGCCAGTCGGCCGCCCCGCAAGTCGCGGCAATCGAGCCCGACGAATCCCTCTGCGGCCTGTTCGACTGGCTCCGCGGAGACCGCATCGGAGTGCGACAGCAGCGACCCAGCGGCTGAGATCCTGGCGGTCGATGGAATGCACAGTGCTCCCGGTTTCCCTCGCGCTGATGGAGGCGCGGGTGGGGGCGACCCGTCGCATCCCCACGATGAGTATCTCCCCGAACCTCTCACGTCGTTACAGCGAGAGGAGCTTCGCCGCCGGAACATGGATGCGCTCCGCACTCCTATCCTCGGAGATTCCCCCGAGGCCCGGGCCTTGGAGGATGCGCGCTTGGCTAATTTGGCCGAGCGCACTCGACTGGAGAATCTCCAGCGAGCACTCAACGAGCAAGCATGTCAGCGGGCTCCCGAGTCTAGTCGACGCCAGCTCTTCCCGCCGAAGCAGGTATACCGAACCCCAGTTCAGAATTTGGCCGCCGCGGCCCGTATAGCAGAATCGATTCAGCCCTCCCAGTCGGAGGCTGGCAGGGGCTTGTTACAGATCAGAGCGTTGCTCCGGGCGGCGGGAAACCAGAATTCCGCTGTTTCTCAGTCGCGGAATAGGATCCACAGTCGACCCGTTTCAACAGATACAGTCCAGTCGGCTCACAGCCCGCAGTCGCCCCCGAGGCATGAGGGACGTGGCGACCGGCATGATCAGTACAGAAGGAATGAGCAGTATGATCACCGATCCGATCGTGATGATCGACGTCGAGTGCCAACCCCTCCCCCGAGGAGTGGGTCATATGCGCCTCGACATCGAGATGACAGGCGCCCTCATAGCGTTGGGCAGAGGATTCCAGTCGACCCCAGGGACCCAGGCTTTAACGCGAGATCTGTCCTTGTTCAAGGCTTGGTTGACAGGAACAGGGCTCATCGGGAAGGCCAGAACAGAGATGCGCCCGCCAGCAGCAGAGTACGTGTTTCAGGGCAGAGTGTTTCAGTCGAGCCATCAGGGCCGCGGTGATTCCTCCCAACTTTCGGTTGGCGACTGGAGTCAGCAAGTTCACCGGTGAGTCTAAGCCTGACACTTGGCTCGAAGATTACCGAGTGGCTGTACAGATTGGCGGTGGCAATGATGAGGTGGCTATGAAGCATCTGCCTCTCCTGTTAGAGGGCTCGGCCAGAGCGTGGCTGAATCAGTTAGCACCCAGCAGCATCTACACTTGGGAGGATCTCTCTCGAGTGTTTGTCACAACCTTTGAGGGAACATGCAAGCGACCCACAGGTCTTACAGAATTGCAGTCTTGCATGCAGAAGCCGAGTGAAACCCTGAGGGATTACATCCAGAGGTGGATCACTTTGCATCACACAGTTGAGAACGTACCGGATCACCAAGCAGTTTGTGCCTTTAAAGAAGGCGTCAAGAACAGAGAGTTGAACCTGAAGTTCGGTCGGACGGGAGAAATGTCCCTGAATCGGATGATGGAAATTGCCACCAAATACGCTAACGGAGAAGATGAAGATCGACTCCGGAGTGGCAAGCAAAAAGCAGTCGCCGAGGAAACCGGAGGCAATTCCAGTCGGAAGCAAAAGCGGAAGGCCGAGCCAGCCGCCCCTGGGGAGGCCCTGGCCGCAACCTAGGGAAATTTCAAGGGAAAACCCAAAGGCCCCTGGAAGCCCAAGAAAGTCAAGGATCAAGATGGAAACGATGTTTTGGATCTGCCATGTCACATCCACACCAAGAAGGATGAAGAGGGTAATTTTATTTACCCAAAGCACACCACTCGACAGTGCCGGCTCCTGATCCAGCAGTTCCAGGGCAAGCAGCCCAAAGATAAGGAAAAAGAGTCGGACAGGGTTGAGGACAAGGAAGATAGCGACGATGGATATCCCCAAATCAATTCCACCCTGATGATTTTTGCTGATGTCGAAAGCAAAAGTCGACTGAAAGTCATTAACCATGAGGTGAACATGGTTGCTCCGGCGACACCCAGTTATCTGAAGTGGTCTCAGACTGCCATCACATTCGACCAGTCCGATCACCCTACGCACATTGCCACCCCTGGGAGGCAAGCTTTGGTGGTCGACCCAGTTGTCGAAGGCACTCGACTGACCAAGGTCCTGATGGATGGTGGCAGTGGCCTGAACATATTGTATGCAGAAACATTGAAAGGGATGGGCATTCCGATGTCTAGGCTCAGCGCCAGCAACATGAGCTTCCATGGAGTCATTCCTGGGAAGAAAGCCGAGTCACTCGGCCAGATTGCTCTCGACGTGGTTTTCGGTGATTCAAAGAATTACCGCAAGGAAAAGTTGACATTTGAGGTTGTGGACTTCCAAAGTGCTTATCATGCTATTCTGGGCCGGCCAGCTTATGCTCGCTTCATGGCTCGACCGTGCTACGTGTATCTCAAGTTGAAGATGCCCGGCCCCAGGGGTGTGATCACCGTTACCGGCAATCGGAAGAAAGCGGAGGAGTGTTTTCAGAAAGGATCGAAGATTGCTGACGCTCAGATAGCAGTTGTTGAGCTACAAGAGTACCAGAAGACTGCTGATCCGAGTGAATTGCTACGAGCCAAGAAGCCTGCTTCAGAATCTGCTTTTCAGTCGTCCGGTGAAACTAAGACAGCTCACATTCACCCGACCGACCCCGACGCTGCTCCGACTCACATCTCGACGACGCTCGACTCCAAATAGGAAGAAGCGCTCATCCAGTTCCTCCGTGAGAACTGGGACGTCTTCCCATGGAAGCCTTTTGACATGCCTGGAGTTCCCAGGGGGCTAGCTGAGCACCGTCTACGAGTCGACCCAAAGTTCAAGCCTGTGAAAGAACATCTTCGACGGTCCGCCGTCCAGAAGAGGAAAGCTATTGGCGAGGAGGTGGCTCGGCTCTTAGTTCATCCGAGAGATTTACCACTCCGAGTGGCTCGCCAATGTTGTCATGGTCCCCAAGAAGGACAAGTCACTTCGCATGTGCATTGACTTTAAACACATTAATCGGGCCTGCCCGAAAGATCATTTCCCTCTCCCTCGCATCGACCAGGTAGTGGACTCGACCGCAGGGTGTGAGCGTTTGTCTTTTCTAGATGCTTATTCAGGGTACCATCAGGTCCGTGTGTATGGACCCGACGAGATCAAAACGGCTTTCATCACCCCATTTGGGTGCTTCTGTTATGTCACCATGCCCTTCGGCCTCAAGAATGCTGGAGCCACATTCATGAGGATGATTCAGAAGTGTTTGCTCACTCAGATCAGTCGGAACGGAGAAGCATACATGGATGATATTGTGGTTAAGTCAAGGAAAGGTTCCGACCTACTGACTGACCTTGCCAAAACCTTTGCTAACCTCAGGAGATATGATATCAAGCTCAATCCATCAAAGTGCACATTCGGAGTCCCAGGTGGAAAGTTACTCGGTTTTCTCGTTTCCGAACGAGGAATCGACGCCAATCCGAAGAAAGTTGGCACCATACTCCGGATGAAGCGCCCTGTGCGTGTACACGATGTCCAGAAGCTTACTGGTTGCTTGGCCGCTCTAAGTCGATTCATTTCTCGTCTCAGCGAAAGGGCGTTGCCTCTTTACCGACTGATGAAGAAGTCTGACTAGTTCGAGTGGACTCCAGAAGCTGATGCAGCGTTTGTAGAGCTCAAAGCTCTGCTCTCCACCCAGCCGGTGCTTGCTGCCCCAATCAGCAAAGAGCCTCTGCTGCTTTACATTGCGGCCACGGGACAAGTTGTCAGTACAGTACTCACGGTCGAGCGGGAAGAAGAAGGAAAGGCCTTCAGAGTTCATCGCCCAGTATATTATGTGTCTGAAGTTTTGACCCCTTCGAAGCAAAGATATCCCCATTACCAGAAGCTTGTATATGGGATCTACATGACCACGAAGAAGGTTGCACACTACTTCTCTGACCACTCCATTACAGTCTTCAGCGACGCCCCACTGTCAGAGATTCTGCACAACAGAGATGCAACTGGTCGAGTGGCCAAGTGGGCGATTGAACTCCTTCCTTTAGATATCAAGTTTGAAGCAAAGAAGGCTATCAAGTCCCAAGCAATCGCAGATTTCATCGCCGAGTGGATTGAACAGCAACTTCCGACTCAAGTTCACTCGGAGCACTGGACCATGTTCTTCGATGGGTCTAAGATGCTGAATGGTTCCGGTGCTGGGGTAGTCCTAGTCTCCCCCCGAGGAGATAAGCTCAGATATGTTCTCCAGATTCACTTCGATTCCTCCAATAATGAAGCAGAATATGAAGCACTTTTGTATGGGTTGCGCATGGCCATTTCACTCGGCGTCCGTCGCCTCATGGTCTATGGCGACTCAGATCTGGTGGTTAATCAAGTGATGAAGGAGTGGGACGTCAGAAGTCCGGCAATGACTGGATATTGCAATGCAGTGAGAAAGCTAGAAAAGAAATTCGAGGGGTTAGAGCTTCATCACATCCCCCGACTGAAAAATCAAGCAGCAGATGATCTGGCAAAAATAGGCTCCAAGAGGGAAGCCATCCCCAGCAATGTGTTTTTGGAGGACATCCGCTCGCCGTCAGTCCAGGAGGATCCTTTCACAGAAGGAGCCCCGCAACCGAAAAGTGCCACAGATCCGACTGAAGTCGAAATTCCTGTTGTGGTCGACCTAGTCATGGAGGTCTTGGCTATCACTCCCGACTGGACGGTACCGTACATCGCGCATATCTTGAGGAAAGAACTCCTGGAGGACAAGGAAGAGGCTCGACAGATCGTCCGCTGATCCAAGGCCTTCACAGTCATAAAGGGACAGTTGTATAGAGAGAGCGTGACTGGAATCGGTCAGAAGTGCATAACACCAGAAGAGGGTCAGATAATCCTTGATGATATCCACTCGGGGACCTGTGGTCACCATGCATCCTCTCGGACCATTGTGGCTAAAGCATACCGAGCGGGATTTTACTGGCCAAGAGCAAATGAAATGGCAAAAGAGATAGTCGACAAGTGTGGAGGGTGCCAGTTCTACTCCAACATGTCACACAAGCCTGCGTCAGCCCTGAAGACCATTCCACTCGTCTGGCCCTTTGCTGTCTGGGGACTGGACATGGTTGGTCCACTGAGAACAGGCAGGAGTGGTTTCACTCATGTGCTTGTGGTAGTCGACAAGTTTACCAAATGGATTGAAGCTAAGCCCATCAAGAATCTTGATGCTTGCACTGCTATCAGTTTCGTCAGAGGGCTAACATTCAGATATGGAGTCCCGCATAGCATTATCACTGACAATGGGTCAAACTTTGATTCAGACAAGTTTAGAGCTTTTTGCGCCTCTCAAGGCACACGAGTCGACTACGCATCGGTCGCCCATCCCCAGTCGAATGGACAAGCAGAGAGAGCAAATGGTCTGATTCTCAAAGGACTAAAGCCTCGACTGATGCGTGATCTCAAGCACGCGGCAGGTGCCTGGGTCGACGAGCTTCCATCAGTTCTATGGGGATTAAGAACAACCCCTAACCGGTCGACTGGAAGAACTCCTTTCTTTCTGGTTTATGGAGCCGAAGCAGTTCTGCCGAGTGATCTTCTTCACAACGCACCCCGAGTCAAACTTTACAATGAAGATGAAGCAGAACAAGCCCGGCAAGACGCAGTCGACCTCTTAGAAGAAGAGAGGGAGATGGCCATGATCAGATCGACCACTTATCAGCAAGACTTGCGTCGATTCCACGCCCGGAATGTGAAGAGTCGATCCTTCCAAGAAGGAGATTTGGTCCTCCGAGTGGAGCAACAGAAACCACACAAGCTTGCTCCCACTTGGGAAGGCCCCTTCATCGTCACCAGAGTCCTCCACAATGGAGCGTATCACCTCTACAATGTTGATCGCCAGATTGATGAGCCACGAGCTTGGAATGCGGAACTACTCCGCCCCTTTTACACTTAAGTTCTCCCTTGGAAGAGATGTAATAAGAAAAATTTCTGCAGTTTGTTTTTATCAAAGGCAAGAGTGTTCCAATAATTGCTGTCACTTTTGTTTACATACGAAATCCCCCAGTGGGTGACTTAGCTGCAAATCCGTTTCGCCTAAGTTTGAAAAAATCCTACCGAGTGGAGAGCAAACCTCCCACTCGGGGGCTTAGCTGCAGTCCAGTACTCGCCTAAGTTCTCCCACTAAGAGACTTAGCTGCAGTCAGACACTTGCCTAAGTTTAAAAAAATCCTACCGAGTGGAGAGCAACCCTCCCACTCGGGGGCTTAGCTGCAGTCCAGCACTCGCCTAAGTTCTCCCACTAAGAGACTTAGCTGCAGTCAGACACTCGCCTAAGTTTGAAAAAATCCTACCGAGTGGAGAGCAAACCTCCCACTCGGGGGCTTAGCTGCAGCCCAGTGCTCGCCTAAGTGTTTAAAAATCCTACCGAGTGGAGAGCAAACCTCCCACTCGGGGGCTTAGCTGCAGCCCAGTGCTCGCCTAAGTGTTTAAAAATCCTACCGAGTGGAGAGCAAACCTCCCACTCGGGGGCTTAGCTGCAGCCCAGTGCTCGCCTAAGTGCTTAAAAATCCTACCGAGTGGAGAGCAAACCTCCCACTCGGGGGCTTAGCTGCAGCCCAGTGCTCGCCTAAGTGTTTAAAAATCCTACCGAGTGGAGAGCAAACCTCTAACTCGGAGGCTTAGCTGCAGCCCAGTGCTCGCCTAAGTACAAGACACAACCCAATCCGCGAGTCGACTTCTACCTTCCCCTTCGAAGCCGCGCCGCAAATACAAGGTTATTCCGAGCGAAGATCAAGATCCACTCGACGAATCAAACCATGAAGATATTCAACGAGAAATCAAGATCAGATAAAGCCTAAAAAAGGTCCCAGACCTCAGATCAAAGTATTCAAACCCTCGGCTTGGCAGAGTTTAAACTGTTACAATTCCACTCGGCATTGCGAGGAAAATTTAAGGCAGAAGTTCAACGGTTACAGATCCACTCGGCATTTCGATCCCGTCTGCGATACGGGTCGCAGCAGCAAGAAATGTCTCCATCAAGTCCTGGAAGTTGTGCTTCCTCATATTGGCAACTTGGATGGCGACCAGCTTCTCCTCCCGCGCCTCCTTGCAATGGACGCGGACCAGAGACAGAGCCACATCAGCGCCACACCGAGCAGAAGACTTCTTCCACTCTAGCACTCGGTCAGGGATTCCGTTAAGTCGAGTCATCAGAGACTTGAGATCGTTCTGGAGCGTAGACTCTGGCCAAAGTGCCAGGTCGATCCGCGACATGGCAACCTTCAGTTGAGCCAAGTAATCCACGACACCGTCAATGCGAGATTCCAGTCGGAGCAGATTCATGGCAGCTTCATCTTTCACCGGAGAGTTGATTGGATCCAAACCTGTTTCGATCCGCCCAGTCTCCTCTTCAAAGTTCTGGCAAAGCTCTACATACACGATCCAAGGATAAGCTCTGCATACACGATTCCAGTCGGAACTGAATGTGCACCTTCAAGCTTGATGTACAACTTCTTGGCAAGGCTCCTCAAGTAGCTCTCCAGGTCATCCCTCCTGCGAGAGATGCCTTCCATCTTCTCGATCAGGGTGAGGTTCTCCTTCTTCCAACGCGAACACTCAATGTTGGCTTCATTCAGAGCGGTCTTCAGCTTGGTATTCTCTCCTTCTAAGTGGTCAACCGAAGCCAGCTTCTGAACGGCCAGGGCGGTCTTGTCATCAGCCTCCTTACGGGCAGCAGCCAAGTCCTGATCCTTCTTCGCCAGAGCTTCGTTTAGTTTTTCTGCGAAGAAATGATGATTGAATGAGAAATAGCAAAAGGGGACTCAGGCCTAAAAACTAACCAGTCGACAAGGTCGTCTTACCTGCGGCGCCGTCTCTGACCTTCTGCAGCTCTGTTCTCGCCAGCTCCAGATGAAGGTTCAGTTGAATCTTCTGCTTCTCCAACTCAGTATAGCGAGCTACAAGTTCGCAGGATTTCTGTAAAAGCAAAATCAGTCGACAGACGTCCAAGATAAGTTACTTCCGAGTAACTAAGAGACAATGACGACGTTTCTAAGACCACAGCCGAATCAAAAACATTCGGCAGTAGTCTCGGGGACTACACCCAGTGGGTGCACTCAGCGTGCCCCCACTGGTTCGACAAAAAAAACAAAGAGAAAGAGAGAAAAAGTTCCACTCGACCTGGCCCGACCAAACCGAGTAAAGAAATACAGCTACAGCAACACAATGTAAAGACTACAGTCGACTGCCAGCAGTCCACCGTAGTCTCGGGGACTACACCCAGTGGGTGCACTTAGCGTGCCCCCACTCGTCCAAGGATTGGCAGACACACCCAGTGGGTGTACAGATACAGATACAAAAGATCTTCGGAAAAGAGACTCTTCAAACAACATATCATAACAGACCAAGTGTTGAGTCGACTGACCTGGACGTTGCTCTGAAGAGCCAAACTCGCGTCATAGGCTGCTTGGCTGGCCTCCCGAGCCATCTTCACTTGCTCCATCATGATCCCCGCCTGGCGTATAGCCTCCTTTGCAGCAGCCGCTTGGTCCTCAGGGACGGGGTACGCAGCAAAAAGCGAAGGTGGATCCGCAGTCGACGCCGAGGGCCGCGCACTCGCCAGAGGAACGGCGAAGGTCACAGAAGCCCGAGTTGTGTCACCACCATCCCGAGCCACGGCCTCGGACGCCGGAGCGGATTGGGGGGTCCTGTCAGCCGATGCCCTCTTGTGCCTCCTCACTCTCAACGGACCGTTGTCGTCGTCATCCGGGAGGTCGATAACACGAGGAGGGGCTACAAAGGAAAAGTTCAATCGACCAGGGTTGCAATAAATGTTTAGTCGACTCAAAGCGGAACGTCAGTAATCGTACCAGGGTTGGAGGTAACAGCATCCTCCATCTCTTGGTCGTCGTCCTTGGCGGAGACCTCAGAAGTAGCAGCTCTGCAAATCTCGAAAGTCAGTCAGTTGGCTTAATGAATCGACCAAGGATCTGTCCATGGTCGACGAAGGAAAGCAAGTTTTATTATTACCCGGAAATGGTAGGGACGGCTATCTTCATCTTGGGCAGAGCCTTGGGCGGCTTGGACAGCGTCGTGCGTGGGTGCTTGGGAACCTTCCCAGTCGGCGTGGGAGAAGAGGTCCGAGGGCGTTTCGACGACTGCCCAACAGAAGCATTCGCCTTGCCACGTTCTCGTGCTGGGTCGTGTGTGTGCTTGGACCACCCCTCTGGGCGAGGGGGTTCGACCTCCTCCTCCTCCTCTTCGCTGGAGTCGACGTTGTCGTCTCCCTCTCCTTCACCATCGGACTCCCACTCGCCTTGGTCGTCCCCACTCTCACCTCCGCTCGCCTCCCCTTCCTCAGTTGGCTCCTGAGCCCCGTTGGACGTCGAGTACATCGCGGTGGTCGCCTGGGAAACAATAGACAAGACGAAAGTCAATCGACCAACTCAAAGAAGACCAATACAGAAAACAAGATTTCAGTCAAGAGCATAAAGACATACTTGGTCCACTTCATACGAGTTGTCGAGTGGAGTTACCCTCCTGGCTCCTCGGGGGTTGTCTTTGTTCCCCGTGATGCTCGACAGCCACACCTCCAGCATCTCGTCGGTGACCTCCTCCGGGTGGATCCGAGTGGTGTCATCGAGACCCGAGTACAACCACATCGGGTGGTCACGGGCCTGGAGCGGTTGGATGCGCCTCTGGAGGAAGACCTCCAACAGGTCCATCCCAGTCACACCCTCACGGACAAGCTCAACCACTCGACTGGCCAACACTTTGACTTTGGCCCTTTCCTCCGGCGTCACTTTCAGGGAAGCGGGGTTTTCAGCTCGGTCGAGGGAGAAAGGAGGAAGGCCAGTCAACTGTCCTAGGGTCGCCTGGTCCTGACAGTAGAACCAGGTCGCCTGCCAACCATGGACCGACTCCAGGAAAGTAATGGATGGAAAACAGCTCTTCCCCCTCGTCTGGATCGCCAAGCCCCCGCACAACTGGATCACCTGCGTCCTCTCGTCACTCGACTTGGCCTTCTTAACCGATTGAGAACGGCAGGTAAAGATGTGCTTGAAAAGTCCCCAATGAGGGCGGCAACCCAATAAAGCCTCACACATGGAAATGAAAGCGGCGAGGTATACAATGGAGTTGGGAGTAAAGTGGTGGAGCTGCGCTCCGAAGAAGTTCAAGAAGCTCCGGAAAAAAGGATGGGGTGGCAGAGAAAACCCTCGGTCGATGTGGGTGGCTAGGAGCATGCACTCACCGTCGCGGGGTTGAGGTTCGATCTCTCCCCCCGGAAGACGTGCGGCTTCGTGGGGAATGACTCCCCCCTCGACCATGTCGTCGAGATCCTCTTGCCGGAGCACCGACGGCATCCAGTCGCCCTGGATCCAACCTTTGGGCAGAGCGGTCCTGGAGGAAGATCCGCCCCGAGCAGACCTCTTTTCTTTCCCCGCCACCGCCGCCTTCTTCGCGCGCTCTAGAGCAGTCGTCTTGCCCTTCATCATCATCGCCGGCGAAATCTCGAACGGGCTCGCAGCGCTAGGGTGAGAACGGAGGTGGCGGAAGGACTTGCGAAGGGAGAGAGGAAGAAGAAAGCAGAAGGGAGCGCATTGTTTGGAAACCCCGAAGTCGGCAACTTATAAGGGGCCGCTTCCGAGTGGCTGACTGGTAGGCCCAGGCTATCCAGTCAAATCCCGTGGCAGACGCGCGCGCAATACGTGGTGAAAAAGGCGACGCGAGGATCGAGGAGCTTCCGCTTTATCTCTTCCGATTACTACGGCCGCTCCCGCCCCGCGCGCTTCCCAAAATCCGAACCCTGCGACATCCGCGGGCCAACAGAACAACTTGTCAAAACAGGAGACCCCGATCGCGCCGGCGCTCAGTATGTCACAAGTAAAGAAATTCACTCGACGATAGGCCTGGAATGGATCAAGGCGACTGAAAGAGGTTGATAACGTCATCCGTGACGATTGGCCCCAAAACGAGGCACTCGTGCAGCCCAAAGGACCATTCGGGAAGATCCCCAACTCTTTCCCCACTCTAACCTCGATCCATTCGGGGGCTAATGATGAAACTATGTACCTAGGGTGGGGGCACAGACCCGTCCAAAGAGCCCTACCCAAGGACATCCCTAGAAGAAGTCACCTTTCAATCGACTTGAAGGTATCTCACTCGACGGGTTCAAGACACTCGACCAAGAAGCTACCACTCGACCATGAAGCTAGCCACTCGACCGCCAGGAGATCTGAAGTCACTCCACAGGAAAACGGTCGGCTATTAAGTAGTCTTTATGGTCATTGTAGCACTCTATTAGGGGCGTTACCAGTAACGCCCAACCTTAATGTACCTTAAGCCCTGCATTACTGAGGGCAGGAGAGGGCCTTCAAACTCTATATAAGATACCCCCCTCCTCAGTATGAGGGGTTCGCACCCCTGTTATTCACACGCGAGTAATCCAATCAACCGCCTCCGGGCACCGAGACGTAGGGCTGTTACTTCCTCCGCGAAGGGCCTGAACTCGTACATATTGGTGTGTTTACAACTTCCCAATAGTTCAGATCTAGCCTCTCCATACATACCCCCCTACATCACTGTTAGAGTTAGAACCACGACAGCCATCCAGGCCACCATGGCTGTCGATGTCGTCGTGTCGGCGATCCCGCGGCCCCGTGGATGGATAAGAACGGCTCCGTCACCCCCTGGAGGAGACCGCCCACATCCGTCTCCCCCTTTCCCCCCCCCCCCCATCTCCACCTCTCCCTCTCTGTCGTTCTGGAGGAAGGGCCGACGCGCCCTCCGCCGTCCACCACGCGCCACCGCGGCCATCGACCTCCCCTCGACACTCCGCCCTGACCAGGAGCTCCGGGAAGCTCCTCCGCTTCTTCTTCACCTACTAGCACAAGCCGGGACGCCACATCGATGCCGCCCTCGCCGATCCCCTCCGTCGACGTCCGCCTCTGCCTCGCTGTCGATCCGCCGCCATCTACCGCTCGGTTTGTCCGTCGTCGATTTCCGGCAACCACAAGTCCTCGCCGAGCCCACTTCCCTCCTCTACCGCACGGCTGTGAGATCCTGTTCCTTCCCCCCCTCTTCGCTGGCTCTCACGCCCCCCTAGCCACCTCGTTCAACGTCGCCAGGACATGTTGCCGCCCCCGAGCTTCGCCGTTGCTATGCAACCACCATCCACCGAGCTCTGCCTGCCCCTGCGCCTTGCTGTACGTGCAAGCGCGTGGCTCGCCGTGCCGTAACCACCCCGGGATGCCCCCTCTCTCCCGCGCGTTCACGCGCCCGACCTCGCCCTGCTCGCCTCGCCCTCCTCCGCAACCGCCTGCACCGCGCCCCGTGCTCACCCCGGCCGCAAGCCCCCACAGCGGCCTCACTCGCCTCTACCACGCGCCCGGCTCGACCGCCTGCATGCCGCCGCGTCCGGCACGCCATAGTTGCTGCCCGCGGTCCCCGCCTCTTCTGCCTTCCCCCACGGTCGCGTGTCCGCCGCAGCCGCCCCTTACCCTGCTGCCAAGCGCTACCACCCACCTCTGCCGGGCACACGCGCTGCTCGTGCCGCCCGCCCGCACCGGCACTCCGACCATGGCCTCGCCCCGCCACGCCCCGCCCTGGGCAGGCTACAACCTCCGTGGGTGCCCTCCCCGTTGGCCGCGCCCGTTACCTGCTAAGCCCCGCCCGGTAGGCCCTATGAGTATGACACACGGGGCCCATCCCCTGGTTAAACAAAGATTTATAAAAATAATAATTACTTAAATAGTCAATCAGTAATTAATTAGTTTAATTAATCCTATTAATTGACCTAACCTAATTATTCTGTTTAGTTAGCTAATTAGCTATTAATTAGTTAACCACGCAATGATGATTGGGCCCCACTGCCCTGTTTGACCAGTCAACAGTCTGTGTTGACCGCTGATGTCATGATGACGTCATGCTGGTGCAATAACTCTGTTTTAGATTTAATAATAAATTCAGAAATTGTTTAAATCTTTGTTAATTCATAGAAAATAATTTGTAACTCGGATGAAAAAGTTTTGTACATGAAAGTTTCTCAGAACGACGAGACGAATCCGAATTGCTTTCTTGCTGGGAGTCCAGAAAGGATCTCTGGCCGAGGTTGATAACACTACTACTACTTTATATTATGTTGATCTGTACTCTTCTAAATGCTGCAAGATGCTTGAAGATGCTAGTCTTCGATATGCTAGGCTTCCCCCTTCTCTTCTGGCATTCTGTAGTTTAGTCCACCGATACAACCCATTTCCTTTGACATAGATGCATATTAGTTTAGATCTGATTTAAGTCTTGCGAGTACCTTGGATGAGTACTCATGGTTGGTTTTCTTCCTCTTTTCCCCCATACCCGATTGTTGCGACCAGATGACAGATCCCAGGAGCCAGACAACACCACTGATGGTTACTACTACCCCGAGGGTGCCTACTACTACATGACGACTACTAACGACCTGGAGTAGTTAGGAGGCTCCCAGGCAGGAGGCCTTGCCTTTTCGATCGTTGTTGCTTTTGTGCTAGCCTTCTTAAGGCAAGCTTGTTTAACTTATGTCTGTACTCAGATATTGTTGCTTCGGCTGACCCTTGTGTTTTCAAGCTTATGTATTCGATTCCTCGAGGCCCCTGGCTTGTAATCTAAAGCTTGTATAATTTTAATTTGTGTCTAGAGTTGTGTTGTGATATCTTCCCGTGAGTCCTTGATCTTGATCGTACACATTTGCATGTATGATTAGTGTACGATTGAATTTGGGGCCTCATAAGTTGGTATCAGAGCCGACTGGCTGTAGGTAGCCCCCTTTCCAACTCCTTGACCGAAGTTGAGTTTAGTCACTACAAAAACTTTTACTAACATGGCTGTGTGTCTTACGGGCCCACGTCGCCATTTGGGTGGTATTAGGATCTTTTATTCCTCGTCTATACTCTGGGACTCTGATCTCTCTTCCTTTCGGGTTAAACGATTTTGCTAACTCTAACATTAGGATCTCGTAACTACTTCCTCCTGGAGAGCCCCTTATTACAGATGATCGCGTGCTGCACCAGAAGATTTCGAAGAAACTCTACGATGTTCTCTTGAGACTTTGTGCCCGTCGCTTTTGCAATTCCCTAGCACCGATATATCCTTATGGATAACTACGTACACTTGCCATTCATACAACCATTCCCTGTTGCTCTTGTTATTACAAGATGCCCCAAAATACTCACCGTTGCCCCAATTATCCTTTGAGCTACTGCCTTGCAGTTCTTCACCACATGAATACCCCTACGGATAATTCCTCACACTTATCGAGTATTCGCTCATCCCTAGTTGTTAATGTGTTTCACAAAATTCTTCGAAATACTATTTGATCTTCTGTAAATCCTTAGTAACTATTGCTCTACAAATACTTGTTTGCTTGCATTATGGATGCTTTCCATATGTGTAGCAATATTAATTAGTATCCTTTGACACCATCATTTTGATCCTATCGATTCAACATGTGTGTGAAAGCACGCAATCATCAGGTTATCCTTCTAAAATATCTTTCCGGCTTAGACATCATTTTGAACATGAGCTGGTTCTTGACCAATCTATTGGTCACCGATTCTGCCCCTAGGTCTATTCTACTTATCCATCCTGGATCAGAGTGTCTGCTTCTGATCCTTCGTTTTTGGAAATCATAATTCCTTTGTTATCTAAGCATCGAATTATTTAGATGTTCTACAATCCGATGCACTTGCATTCTTTCTTCCTTTGATTGAGTACCGATACTCACATCAACTCCCTTTTGGACCGGCAGGCCCATTGCTGGGTTATTATCCGATAATATCCTTAACATTCAAAATTCTTGTGAGTTATTCCCATGATACATAATGTCTTTGACAATTTGTATCCTATGCTTTTGTCAACCATGCTCTACCTTCCGATCTTGTGTTATTTACTCTTGGAGTTTGTGGTATATGTTCCTAAGATGCCCCTATGGGTTGAACCTATGCCATCCCTAATCCGTGTGAACCCGAGAGTTTTCAGGAGTCATAATCTTCTGGCGTTTTGCCAGATATAATTTCAACTCTACGACTTCATTGAAAACAAGAAGTGAATGAAAGGTTATGCATTGAAGAAGTGGGAGTCGACCTTGAACTTTGTATTCATGCCCATGGACCCGATGTGGAACTTATCATGTAAGCTTCTAGTAATAATAACTATTTCCTTGATATAATATCATCTGGTATCGGTGAATCAATCCTTCACAACCGTGGTTCCGACCATGATTGTTCTCCTTTGGTCCCATTTCTTAGACAAGTTGAATCACTTGTCTTCTGCAGGTCGATACGCCTGCCCAACCTCTATTATGATCTACCTTCGAGTATTACCCCTGGTATTTCGAGGAAATCATGCCATTGCACTACATCTTATGAACTTTCGTTGGAGTACTACCTTACCCATGTCTTTGTCACTTAATGGGTTCTAGGTTGTTTGTCAACCAAGAACACCGATAAGTGAATCGATTCCACACTCCGATTCAATAACTCTAAGTAATTTTTGTTGCTTACGAGTTTAATAATCCTTCAATTCATTCCTAGCCTGATCGGCTATATTTTTATCATGCCAACTTTTAACTGTGCTACCTGGTCCTTCTTCCCGGAGCACAATTTTCAATGATGAGCTAAGCCTACGTCGATCTTCCTCGTCATATCATTTTGCCTTGAACAGCAAGCTTGGTTTCGAGTTTGTGTCGTACCCGTGGCTCAAATAACCTTACGCTTGATCATTTCTTTTGCTTGATGTCGTCATTGATCAGTTACATCTTCATGAAATCTCTCGACAAATGTGTCTCATCATCATTCCAAACTTTTCCAGGATATCAACCGAATTCATGATGAGAAATACCATCCTTGCCCCCTCGATGAAATTTTGCTGAGCCCGTGGGCCCCATCCTCATCTTTTCCTTACTAAAATTGTACGACTTATTTTATAAGTTGTTTCCAATGGGTCCTTGTGTATCCAAAGTCTGACCTTTCTCTGATGACCATGTCAATGTTGTCCTGAAGCATGTTGGTGGTACTCCAAACATCATTAAGAACATTGGAGGAGCAATGCTAAATGTTTCTTGATCACCTGTCCAAACACTGTTGTATGGGTAACATCATGAATTTCCTCACCCCCTTTACCAAAGTGGTCATCTACTTGCTGCCCTTTCTTGTATATCCTGCTCTGCTTGTTCTTGTGAAGGATATAGTCCAAATACTTGTGTTTAATTTGATAATCACATTTTTTCCTTTCCATTGTTTTGTTAATCTTTCTTGTGATTTATATGGTATAAGCAGTAATATTCCCTACTTATGTAAACACCTCGGTGTACAACACAATCAGTAAGACCCTGTTACTGTTGTTGATGACATTCCGGTAACTGCCGATGGACGAGAACTTTGCCTAATGGTCCGCCTCATTCCAACGAGCAGGAAAATGGTTCTCTTCGTCCCTCGCCCTTGGTACCAACATTGTTGCCAACATAACTAACATGCCTTGCTATCATGACCGTGCAAGATGTCGCTACTCTTCCTACTCTGAACACACAAGGTGGGCCCATAACCCACATTTCCACAGGATCGAAACCTGACTCTCATGTATACCCCTGTTTCTAAAAGTTCTTCCTCATGCTTGGTTCCGTATGTAATCCACGAGCCACCTTCTGAGAGATCGCCAATTCTGGTATAAAAAAAATACTTATTCCCGTTGCTTGAAACCCTTTCACACTCTGTTTCAGGCAAAAAACGATTGCCTACCCGATTAGAGCTTCTTATTGCACCTTCTTACCTTGCTCTCGATGACTTTCTTGAATTTCAACTCGAGAGATTCCTCTTTGCCACATTCATGGAGATAGTCCCTAGGTAACTATCTTGTGTTGAGCTCCGTCCTTCCCGAGTCTTTCCCCTTACTCCACCTCTTAAATCTCGCGATGAGATTTCTTGTAGTGGAGGAGATTTGTAACATCCCGAGAATCATGCTACAGTAATATCCCCTTAATGGTGGCCATGTCATCGTGATTACTATGTAGCTTGCCACTTGTCCAAAAATCAAGCCTTTTTCAAATTTAAAATAAGTTGAATAAATTATTTCTTTGGGCAGTAAAACTAAAATGTTCACCTTATCCTATAAATTTCCCATGATCATGGTCATGTTGAATCCAACATTTTTTGACCCACCAATTAATTCCTAGGAATTTATGACGTGGGCCAACAACAAATAAAATGGTCCTTTCAATTTAAACAATTGTTTAAACTTTCCCAAATAAAATGAAACTTCGTGTATAGCACCAAAATATTGTACTTGAGTTATGTGTGGAGTACCATGTCGAACAAAAATCATTTGTTGCTGTCAATAAATAAAACAAGAGCTATAGCAATAAACAAAAAGGATAGTGATGAAACAAAATACACTACTATGCACTAGGCCCAATCGTGGCCACAGTGCAGCCCAGCCCAGCACCACAGCCTTTTCTTCAACTTCTCGGCAGGAGAAGCAGAGGAAGGCGTGGCAGCCATCCAGGCCATCATGGCTGTCGATGTCGCCGTGTCAGCGATCCCGCGACCTCGTGGATGGATAAGAACTGCTCCGTCACCACCTGGAGGAACCATAGACCGCCCACATCCGTCTCCCCCTCTCCCCCCCATCTCCACCTCTCCCTCTCTGTCGTTCTGGAGGAAGGGCCGACGCGCCCTCCGCCATCCACCGCGCGCCACCACGGCCATCGACCTCCCCTCGACACTCCGCCCTGACCAGGAGCTCCAGGACGCTCCTCCGCTTCTTCTTCGCCACTACCACAAGCCGGGATGCCACATCGACGCCGCCCTCGCCGATCCCCTCCGCCGGCGTCCGCCTATGCCTCACCGTCGATCCGCCGCCATCCGCCGCTCGGTTTATCCATCGTCAATTTCCGGCAACCACAAGTCCTCCCCGAGCCTGCTTCCCTCCTCTACCGCACGGCTGTGAGATCCTCTTCCTCCCCACTCTTCGCTGGCTCTCACGCTCCCACTAGCCACCTCGTTCAACATCGCCAGGACACGTTGCCGCCCCCGAGCTTTGCCGTTGCTATTCAACCGCTGTCCGCCGAGCTCCGCCTGCCCCTGCGCCTCGCTGTACGTGCAAGCGCGCGCCTCGCCGTGCCGTAACCACCCCGAGATGCCCCCTCTCTCCCGCGCGTTCGCGCGCCCCACCTCGCCCTGCTTGCCTCGCCCTCCTCCGCAACCACCTGCGCCGCGCCCCGTGCTCACCCCGGCCGCGAGGCCCCACCGCGGCCTCGCTCGCCTCTACCACGCGCCCGGCTTGGCCGCCTGCAAGCCGCCGTGTCCGGCGCGCCGTAGTTGCTGCCTGTGCTCCCCGCCACTTCTGCCTTCCCCCACGGTCGCGTGTCTGCCACAGCCGCCCCTTACCCCACTGCCAAGCGCTGCCACCCACCTCTGCAGGGCACACGCACCGCTCGCGCCGCCCGCCCGCACCGGCGCTCCGACCATGGCCTCGCCCCGCCCCGGGCAGGCTACAACCTCCGCGGGTGCCCGCCCCGTTGGCCACGCCCGTTACCCGCTAAGCCCCGCCCGGTAGGCCCTATGAGTATGACACGCGGGGCCCATCCCCTGGTTAAAAAAAGAATTATATAAATAATAATTACTTAATTAGTCAATCAGTAATTAATTAGTTTAATTAATCCTATTAATTGACCTAACCTAATTATTCTGTTTAGTTAGCTAATTAGCTATTAATTAGTTAACCAAGCAATGACGATTGGGCCCCACTGCCCTGTTTGACCAGTCAACGGTCTGTGTTGACTGCTGATGTCATGATGACGTCATGCTAGTGCAATAACTCGTTTTAGATTTAATAATAAATTCAGAAATTGTTTAAATCTTTGTTAATTCATAGAAAATAATTTGTAACTCGGATGAAAAAGTTTTGTACATGAAAGTTTCTCAAAACGATGAGACGAATCCGAATACACATCTCGCTCATCTGTCACGCGTCTCTACCATAGCGAACCTGCAACCGCCCCCCTCCGATTCGTCTGTCCGAAAATGCCAAACTCCGGGAAAGCATTCCCGGATATTATTCCCATTCGCCGGTAGCGTGTAGCACCGCGTTAGAACACGTCTAGCTCTGCCTGTTATCCTGTTATGCGCTTGCTTGCTATGTATTTACTATTTCTTCCTCCTCTTCTCTTTGGCAGACCCCATGATGGCTGCCGATGCCACTGTGATCGACTACGTCACCGACGATCCCTCCTTCTCGTCTGAGCAACCAGGCAAGCAAACCCTCCTTGAGCATTCCAATATCGCACATTTTCTTTCCCTCTCATGCTTGCATTAGAACTGCTACTGCTTTCTGTATGATCCTACTTTGATGCATAGCCTGTTTTTGTTACCTGCTTATTGTTACCTTACCTGCTTATCCTAAACTGCTAAGTATAGGTTGGTTAGTGACCCCCACCTTGTCCCAGTTGCCCCCGCTTTATGTTCGATGACTCGATCAACGTGATCGACGTCCTGGCCCCGGCACCGCACATCACTTTCCCCCTTTTGTTGCTCGACTCTGCAGAGTTACCAACGAACCTCGAGGGTGGAACCTCTTACATCACTCCTGATGAGATCTCTGTAGTGTAGCTATACGATCGAGGTCATCGAGGGTGATTTCCTCCTTAACCTCTTCCGTTAAGGCTCTGTCGTGCAACCCCTCAAGCGTGAACCTTGAGGGTGGATCCTCTTGCGTTCACTTTGATGATAACATCGAGTGGAATTCATCGGGGGTGATTCCACATGTTTTCCCCTTGGTGTTAGACACACAGTTACTATGGTTACTATGACTTTACATTGAACCATGTTACTAAAGACGGGTCGACCCTGAGGGGTACCCGCGCGAGCTTAATAGCGAGTGATGTGGAGACGGGTTGTCCTGGAGGGTGCCCGCGAGATAATTACGAGACGTGGTCGGGCATTCTTAGCCCTTGCCGCAAGTCCTCGAGATGGGGCAACGGGGTCACATCGATCGTGAGTCTCTGCTCATTATCGCATGCTCCTAATCCACTACGGTTTAGATATTTGATCCGAGGGGCCTCTGGCCTGATAGCGCTAACCATCACGTGGGCATAGTATGGGCATTCTGCGTCGTATGCATCAGCCGAAGCTTAATAGACGTCAGCGACTGAGCGGCGCGCACCGGGTTGGACTGGTAAGCACCTGCCTTTTTGAAGGAGGTAGCTAGGTCTGCTTACCGGCTGCCCACGCAACGTGCATGAGTTCCCGGGGCGATGGCCCAAGACCCCTGGGGGCATAGGTTTAGTCCGGCGTACTGACCTCTCTATTAAGCCTAGGTCGGGTTGCGGTGTATTGTTTGGCCGAGGCCGGGCATGACCCAGGAAAGTGTGTCCGGCCGGAGTTAATCGAGAGTGGTGGGTAAGTTGGTGCACCCCTGCAGGGAAGAAAACATCTATCGATAGCCTGTCCTACAGTAATGGACACTTGGAGTTGTATCCCGATCGATACAACTAGAGTTGGTTACTTGAGATGAGAAATGGTTATGAGAAATGGATTGTGATGTGAAATGGATAGTATGGCTCTGGGATTGCTTTCTCGCTGGGAGTCGAGAAAGGATCTCTGGCCGAGGTTGATAACACTACTACTACTTTACATTATATTGATTTGTACTCTTCTAAATGCTGCAAGATGCTTGAAGATGCTAGTCTTCGATAGGCTAGGCTTCCCCTTCTCTTCTGGCATTCTGCAGTTTAGTCCACAGATACAACCCATTTCCTTTGATACAGATGCATACTTAGTTCAGATCTAATGTAAGTCTTGCGAGTACCTTGGATGAGTACTCACGGTTGGTTTGCTTCCTCTTTTTCCCCCATACCCGATTGTTGCGACCAGATGACAGATCCCAGGAGCCAGACAACACCACTGATGGTTACTACTACCCCGAGGGTGCCTACTACTACATGACGACTACTAACAACCTGGAGTAGTTAGGAGGCTCCCAGGCAGGAGGCCTTGCCTTTTTGATCGTTGTTGCTTTTGTGCTAGCCTTCTTAAGGAAAGCTTGTTTAACTTATGTCTGTACTCAGATATTGTTGCTTCCGTTGACCCTTGTGTTTTCGAGCTTATGTATTCGAGCCCTCGAGGCCCCTGGCTTGTAATCTAAAGCTTGTATTATTTTAATTTGTGTCTAGAGTTGTGTTGTGATATCTTACCGTGAGTCCTTGATCTTGATCGTATGCATTTGCATGTATGATTAGTGTACGATTGAATCGGGGGTGTCATATTAGAGTCCAAAACAAGAGGAAAAGCGTTAGGAAAAGTAGATACGTTGGAGATGTATCATCCAATAGGACGGTGAGGTAGTAGATGAGTTCCAGCAACACGACGGCGTGGTGATGGTGATGGTGATGTGATCTCCACAAGGCTTCGCCTAAGCGCTATGAAAATATGACCGAGGGAGTAAACGGTGGACGGGGGCGCCGCACACGGCTAAGATAATGGTGTATCATTGTGTGGCACCCCCTCCCTAGATATATATAGGTGGGAGGGGAGGAGGAAGCCCCTAGGATGCCCCAAGACACCTGGCGGCAGCCCTAGGGCTACTGCCTTGCCCTACGCCCCTTTCCTTATTTGGACATGAGGGGGAAAGGAAAGGGAGATGGCTCCCATAGGGCGCCTCCCCTTTCCTTCCCTCCCTCCTTCGGTGCGTGGGCAGGGGTAGATGGTGCGCCAGCCCCTTGTGGGTTGGTGTGCTCTTCCCCTTTTGGTCCATAAGGCCCAATAACCTACTGGGGCTGCCCGAAACCCCTTTCGATGACCCGATAAGTACCCGGTACCACCCAAAACATTTCCGGTGTCCACATACCATCGTCCTATATATCAATATTTACCTCTCGACCATTTCGAGACTCCTCGTCATGTCTGTGTCTCATCCAGGACTCCGAACAACATTAGATCACCAAATCACATAACTCACATAATACTATATCGTCATCGGACATTAAGCGTGCAGACCCAACGAGTTCGAGAACAATGTAGACATGACTGAGACACCTCTCCGGTCAATAACCAATAGCGGAACCTGGATGACCATATTGGCTCCTACATATTCTATGAAGATCTTTATCGTTCGAACCGTTATGACAACATACGTATATTCCCTTTGTCCATCAGTAAGTTAGTTGCCCGAGATTCGATTGTCGGTATCTCTATACCTAGTTCAATCTCGTTACTGGCAATTCTCCGTAATACATCACCTCATGACTAACTCCTTAGTCATTTTCTTGCAAGCTTATGATGTGTATTGCCGAGAGCGCCCAGAGATACCTCTCCGATACTCGGAGTGACAAATCCTAATCTCGATCTATGCCAACTCGACAAACACCTTCGGAGATACCTGTAGAGCATCTTTATGATCACCCAGTTACATTGTGATGTTTGATAGCACACAAGGTATTCCTCCAGTATCCGGGAGTTGCATAATCTCATAGTCGAAGGAATATGTATTTGACATGAAGAAAGCAATAGCAATAAATTGAACGATCATTATTTCTTGTCCATCACATCATTCTCCTAATGATGTGATCCCGTTATCAAATGACAACAGATGTCTATGGTTAGGAAACCTTAACCATCTTTGATCAACAAGCTAGTCTAGTAGAGGCTTACTAGGGACATGGTATTTGTTTATGTATTCACACATGTATTTAGGTTTCCGATCAATACAATTATAGCATGAATAATAAACCTTTATCATGAATAAGGAAATATGAAATAAAAACTTTATTGTTGCCTCTAGGGCATATTTCCTTCACGTAGGTTGACCAGGGTACGTTCCACACTAGAGTAGTACGGTAATCCAGTCCTGGAAATCATGTTGTTAGACAACGGCGAACCTATACTGTGAAGAAGCTATGATCATCCTAGATTCTGACAAACGGCTTCAGGCCATGAAATCCGAGATAGGATCCATGTATGAGAACAAAGTATGGAATTTTGTGGACTTTCCCGATGATCGGCAAGCCATTGAGAATAAATGGATCTTTAAGAAGAAGACAGACATTGATGGTAATATCACCGTCTATAAATCACGACTTTTCGCAAAGGGTATCTGACAAGTTCAAGCAGTTGACTATGATGGGACTTTCTCACTTGTAACAATGCTTAAGTCTGTTAGAATTATGTTAGCTATTGCCGTATTTTATGATTATGAGATCTGGCAAATGGACATCAAAACAACATTCCATAACGGGTTTCTTAAGGAAGAGTTGTATATGATGCAACTAGAAGGTTTTGTCGATCATAAGGATGCTATCAAAGTATGCAAGCTCCAACGATCTATCTATGGACTGGTGCAAGCATTGGAATATTCGCTTTGATGTGGTGATCAAAGCTTTTGGTTTTATACAAACTGAAGGAGAAGCTTGTATTTACAAGAAAGTGAGTGAAGGCATTGTAGCATTTCTAATATTACATGTGGATGACATATCGTTGATTGGAAATGATGTAGAATTTCTGGAAAGCATAAAAGCATATTTGAACAAGAGATTTTCAATGAAAGACCTCGGTGAAGCTACTTACATACTGGGCATCAAAATCTATAGAGATAGATCAAGACGCTTATTAGGACTTTCACAAAGCACATACCTTGACAAAGTTTTGAAGAAGTTGAAAATGGATGAGTCAAAGAAAGGGTTCTTGCTCATGGTTGATACGTCTCAAATGTATCTATAATTTTTTATTTCTCCATGCTATTATATTATCTATTTTGGATGTTGCTGGGTTTATTTTCACACTTTTATATTATTTTTGGGACTAACCTATTTACCGGAGGCCCAGCCCAAATTGTTCTTTTTTGGCCTATTTTAGAGTTTCGCCGAAAAGGAATATCAAATGGAGTCCAAACGGAATGAAACCTTCGGGAACGTGATTTTCTCAACGAACGTGATCCAGGAGACTTGGAGCGGGCGTCAAGAAACAAACGAGGCGGCCACGAGGCAGGGGGCGCGCCCACCCCTCTGGGCGCGCCCTCCACCCTCGTGGGCCCCTCGTTGCTCCACCGATTACTTCTTCCTCCTATATATATCCACGTACCCCCCAAACATCTAGGAGCACCACAAAAACCTAATTCCACCGCCGCAACCTTCTGTACCCAAGAGATGCCATCTTGGGGCCTTTTCCGAAGCCCCCCAGAGGGGGCATTAATCACGGAGGGCCTCTACATCAACTCCATGGCCTCTCCGATGATGTGTGAGTAGTTTACTTCAGACCTTCGGGTTCATAGCTAGTAGCTAGATGGCTTCGTCTCTCTCTTTGGATCTCAATACAAAGTTCTCCTTGATTCTCTTGGAGATCTATTCGATGTAATCTTCTTTTGTTGTGTGTTTGTCGAGATCCGATGAATTGTGGGTTTATGATCAAGTCTATCTATGAACAATATTTGAATCTTCTCTGAGTTCTTTTATGTATGATTGGTTTATCTTTGCAAGTCTCTTCGAATTATCAGTTTGTTTTGGCCTACTAGATTGACCTTTCTTGCAATGGGAGAAGTGCTTAGCTTTGGGTTCAATCTTGCGGTGCTCGATCCCAGTGACAGAAAGGGAAACGACACGTATTGTATTGTTGCCATCGAGGATAAAAAGATGGGGTTTATATCATATTGCATGAGTTTATCCCTCTACATCATGTCATCTTGCTTAAGGCGTTACTCTGTTCTTATGAACTTAATACTCTAGATGCATGTTGGATAGCGGTCGACGTGTGGAGTAGTAGTAGTAGTAGATGCAGAATCGTTTTGGTCTCCTTGTCTCGGACGTGATGCCTATATACATGATCATGCCTAGATATTCTCATAATTATTCGCTTTTCTATCAATTGCTCGACAGTAATTTGTTCACCCACTGTAATACTTATGCTATCTTGAGAGAAGCCACTAGTGAAACCTATGGCCCCCGGGTCTATCTTCCATCATATTAATCTCCCGTCAACTAGATATTTTTGGCACCGTTTATTTTGCTTTATTTAATTTCAATCTATATCATACAAATACCAAAAATATTTATCTTATCATTATTATCTCTATCAGATCTCACTCTTGCAAGTGGCCGTGAAGGGATTGACAACCCCTTTATCACATTGGTTGCGAGGTTCTTATTTGTTTGTGTAGGTACGAGGTGACTCGCACGTGGTCTCCTACTGGATTGATACCTTGGTTCTCAAAAACTGAGGGAAATACGTACGCTGCTTTACTGCACCACCCTTTCCTCTTCAAGGGAAAACCTACACAGTGATCAAGAGGTAGCAAGAAGGATTTCTGGCGTCGCTGCTGGGGAGATCTACGCCAAGTCAAGACATACCAAGTACCCATCACAACTCTTATCCTTCTCATTACATTATTTGCCATCTGCCTCTCGTTTTCCTCTCCCCCACTTCACCCTTGCCGTTTTATTCTCCTCTTTCCCATTTGTTTTATTGTACCATGGCCGATTCAAAAAGGGCTAAGAGTTCTCTCCCGGGTTTTACCTTGGATAGTCCCTCTGTTCTCTCTAAGCTCATAAATAATGATGCTATGGAAAGACCTACCTGGGTTATCAATGAGAGTTTGAATAGATGAAGATGATCCCAGAATTTTTCGTTATTTACTTGATGAATCTTTGAAAGACGCTTGGGATAGGCTATTAAGGATTCGAGCTAGCTATGTGCCCCAATATCAAATTGAGGTTTACCTGAAAAGCTTTTATATTGGTTTACCCTCTCCTAGCAAGTTTTAGATTCTATCTTTGAATAAGGTTTTCTTGAGGGGATCCTATTGATACTTATGGAAGGATGAAAACTATATTTGGGCACCCCATGTGAGAGAAGGTTGAATCTACCTCTCTTTTGTGCTTTTACCAAAATGAAATTATCAAAGAAATGAGGGCTAGCTTAGATGCAAATTTCCGTAACGTACTTAATATTTCTTCTACTATCAATGGCCATGCGCTATCTCAAAATAGAAAGATAAATGTTATAGAAAAGAAAATTTCTCTTTTCTTTCCTAATACCAAAGATGGCAATACCTAGATCTATCTTCGCTTTTATGCCTAGCTAGGGGCGTTAAACGATAGCGCTTGTTGGGAGGCAACCCAATTTTATTTTTATTCCTTGCTTTTTGCTCCTGTTTAGTAATAAAAAATTTATCTAGCCTCTGTTTTGGTTGTGTTTTTTGTGTTTAATTAGTGTTTGTGCCAAGTAGAACCGTTGGGAAGACTTGGGGAAAGTCTTTTTGATCTTGCTGTAAAAAACAGAAACTTTAGCGCTCACGAGAATTGCTGCCATTTTTTATTGGAGAGTGATATTTAGTTAATTATTTTTGAATATGATTAATAAATAAATTCCTGACGTCCAGCAATTTATTTTATAATTTTTGGGGTTCCAGAAGTTTGCGTTAGCTACAGATTACTACAGACTGTTCTGTTTTTGACAGATTCTGTTTTTAGTGTGTTGTTTGCTTATTTTGATGAATCTATGGCTAGTAAAAGAGTTTATAAACCATAGAGAAGTTGGAATATAGTAGGTTTAACACCGATATAAATCAAGAATGATTTCATTACGGCACCTTGAAGTGGTGTTTTGTTTTCTTTCGCTAATGGAGCTCACGAGATTTTCTATTTAAGTTTTGTGTTGTGAAGTTTTCAAGTTTTGGGTAAAGATTTGATGGATTATGGAACAAGGAGTGGCAAGAGCCTAAGCTTGGGGATGCCCATGGCACCCCAAGGTAAAATACAAGGACACCAAAAAGCCTAAGCTTGGGGATGCCCCGGAAGGCATCCCCTCTTTTGTCTTCGTTCATCGGTAACTTTACTTGGAGCTATATTTTTATTCGCCACATTATATGTGTTTTGTTTGGAGAGTCTTGTATGATTTGAGTCTTTGCTATTTAGTTTACCACAATAATCCTTGCTGTACACACCTTTTGAGAGACACACATGAATTGGAATTTATTAGAATACTCTATGTGCTTCACTTATATCTTTTGAGCTATATAGTTTTTACTCTAGTGCTTCACTTATATCTTTTAGAGAACGACGGTGGTTCTATTTTATAGAAATAATTGGTCTCTCATGCTTCACTTATATTATTTTGAGAGTCCTTTAGAACAACTTGGAAATAATAAAAACATTCATGAAAGTGCATTGAATACTAAGAGAAGTTTGATACTTGATGATTGTTTTGAGATATGGAGATGGTGATATTAGAGTCATGCTAGTTGAGTAGTCGTGAATTTGAGAAATACTTGTGTTGAAGTTGGTGATTCCCGTAGCACGCACTTATGGTGAACCGTTATGTGATGAAGTCGGAGCATGGTTTATTTATTGATTGCCTTCCTTATGAGTGGAGGTCGGGGACGAACGATGGTCTTTTCCTACCAATCTACCACCCTAGGAGCATGTGCATAGTACTTTGTTTCGATAACTAATAGATTTTTGCAATAAGTATGTGAGTTCTTTATGACTATTGTTGAGTCCATGGATTATACGCACCCTCACCCTTCCACATTTGCTAGCCTCTCTAGTAACACGCAACTTTCGCCGGTACCATAAACCCACCATATACCTTCCTCAAAACAGCCACCATACCTACCTATTATGGCATTTCCATAGGCATTCCGAGATATATTTCCATGCAACTTACCACCGTTCCGTTTGTTATGACACGCTTCATCATTTGTCATATTTCTTTGCATGATCATGTAGTTGACATCGTATTTGTGGCAAAGCCACCATTCATAATTCTTTCATACATGTCACTCTTGATTCATTGCATATCCTGGTACACCGCCGGAGGCATTCACATAGACTCATATTTTTGTTCTAAGTATTGAGTTGTAAGTAAAAAGAAGTGTGATGATCATCATTATTAGAGCATTATCCCAGTGAGGAAAGGATGATGGAGACTATGATTCCCCACAAGTCGGGATGAGACTACAGATGAAAAATAAAAAAAGGGAAAAAGAGGCCAAAAAAGGGAGAAGGACCAACAACAACAACAAAAATGAGAGAAAAAGAGAGAAGGGACAATGTTACTATCCTTTTTCCACACTTGTGCTTCAAAGTAGCACCATGATCTTCATGATAGAGAGTCTCTTATGTTGTCACTTTCATAAACTAGTGGGAATTTTACATTATAGAACTTGGCTTGTATATTACAATGATGGGCTTCCTCAAATTGCCCTAGGTCTTCATGAGCAAGCAAGTTGGATGCACGCCCACTTAGATTCTTTTGTTGAGCTTTCATACACTTATAGCTCTAGTGCATCCGTTGCATGGCAATCCCTACTCACTCACATTGATATCTATTGATGGGCATCTCCATAGCCCGTTGATATGCCTAGTTGATGTGAGACTATCTTCTCCTTTGTTGTCTTCACCACAACCACCATTCTATTCCACCATAGTGCTATATCCATGGGTCACGCTCAAATATTGCGTGAAGATTGAAAAAGTTTGAGAACATCAAAAGTATGAAACAATTGCTTGGCTTGTCATCGGGGTTGTGCATGATTTAATACTTTGTGTGATGAAGATAGAGCATAGCCAGACTACATGATTTTGTAGGGATAACTTTCTTTGGCCATGTTATTTTGAGAAGACATGATTGCTTACCTAGTATGCTTGAAGTATTATTATTTCTATGTCAATATTAAACTTTTATCTTGAATGTTTCGGATCTGAACATTCATGCCACAATAAAGAAAAATCACATTGAAAAATATGTTAGGAAGCATTCCACATCAAAAATTCTGTTTTTATCATTTACCTACTCGAGGACGAGCACGAATTAAGCTTGGGGATGCTTGATACGTCTCCAGCGTATCTATAATTTTTTATTGCTCCATGCTATTATATTATCTATTTTGGATGTTATTGGGCTTATTTTTACACTTTTATATTATTTTTGGGACTAACCTATTAAACGGAGGCCTAGCCCAAATTGTTGTTTTTTTGCCTATTTTAGAGTTTCACCCCAAACGGAATGAAACCTTCGGGAACGTGATTTTCTCAACGAACGTGATCCAGGAGACTTGGAGTGGGCATCAAGAAACAAACGAGGCGGCCATGAGGCAGGGGGCGTGCCCACCCCCTGGGTGCACCCTCCACCCTCGTGGGGCCCAATTTGCTCCACCGACGTACTTTTTCCTCCTGTATATATCCACGTAACCCCCAAACATCTAGGAGCACCACGAAAACCTAATTCCACATCCGCAACCTTCTGTACCCAAGAGATCCCATCTTGGGGCCTTTTCCAGAGCTCTGCTAGAGGGGGCATTGATCACGGAGGGCCTCTACATCAACTCCATGGCCTCTCCGATGATGTGTGAGTACTTTACTTCAGACCTTCGGGTCCATAGCTAGTAGCTAGATGGCTTCTTCTCTCTCTCTTTGGATCTCAGTACAAAGTTCTCCTCGATTCTCTTGGAGATCTATTCGATGTAATCTTATTTTGTGGTGTGTCTGTTGAGATCCGATGAATTGTGGGTTTATGATCAAGTCTACCTATGAAAAATATTTGAATCTTCTCTGAATTCTTTTATGTATGATTTGTTTATCGTTGCAAGTATCTTCGAATTATCAGTTTGGTTTGGCCTACTAGATTGATCTTTCTTGCAATGGGAGAAGTGCTTAGCTTTGGGTTCAATCTTGCAGTGCTCGATCCCAGTGACAGAAAGGGAAATGACACGTATTGTATTGTTGCCACCAAGGATAAAAAGATGGGGTTTATGTCACATCCCTAGCTTCTGGCATTGCACTAGGGTAACTTCATGTGTGCATCATGTTTAAACTTTGAAAGAAACTTGAAATGGGGATTGCCTAAACCCTAGCATTAAAGGAATTCACTAGGTTCAACCAAAATATTTCCAGTAAATCCAAATGGCTTTAAAAAAATGTTCATCATTCTTGGGAAAAGCTGGAAGCAGTAACCAGAGGTGATGCACATTTTTTGCATGACATATTTGGGCTCTGGATTAAATCATACTCTATTTTGCATTTGGGCATTTAAATGCTATTAAATATTTTAAATGCTCAAATAATCATAAACTAAAATGTTTACTGTAGGATATATTCCCAACAGTGATCATGAGTAGTTTCATGATTTTTGGAAGTGTCTAAGTATTTTTAATAAAGCCCTAAAGACTACAGAATAATAGAAAACCAAATTAAAACAGAAATCAGAGAGGGAGAGAGAACTACCTGGGCTAACTTACCTGGCCTTCCAGCCCACCTAGTGGCCCAGCTGGCGGCCCAGCCCACCAGGGGCTCCCGTGTCTTCTCCTTCCTCTGCCAGAAGGACCGAGGCGCGTGGCCACTGCACGCCGGCACGCGCACGGCCACCTCCTGCCTGCTTGCCGCTGCTGGACTCGTCCCCGAGCGCCACGCACTTCCCCTCGACCGCCTGTACCTCTCCTATCTCCCCCTCGAGCACTCTTCCCTCCTCTGCGTCTTTCCCACGCGACCACCGAGCGCTGTCGTCGCCGTCAACGAGCGCAACCGCGGCCATCGCCTCGCCCTCGCTTCTCCGTGCTGTTAAGAGGCTCCGCCTCGACGCCATGGATCCCCAAGAAGAAGCACGCGCGTTGTTTTCGTCCATGGATCCCCATGATCCCCGTGATCCCCATGATCGCCGTGAGCTCCCGGTCCTTTCCCCCTTAACCACGTCGTTGTTTTCGTCCCGTAGCCACTACCCCACGAGTAACCAGAGCCACTGTCCGCCATGGACATTGAGCCACGCGCTCCCGAGCATCGCTTGCTCGCCCTAGTGGCACAGACATGCTCCTGGTGACCCCACGACGCCGTCTATGCCTTTGGTTGAGCTTCCCGTGGTCCGCCACGCCGCGCCCGTGCAAACCCGTAGCTGCGCCGCCGCCAAAGCTCGTCGCCGGCGAGATTCCGGCCGCCCCGCGACCCCATGTCTGGCCCATTGGATGCGCCCGAACAAGGGCTTCTCCTCGATGCTTTATGCACGACAAACCGCGGCCCCTGGCGCTTTTCTGACGCACGTCCGCTGCGGCAAATGGTCGCCGGCGGCTGAACGCCGGCGAGCCGACGTGGCAACATCATTAACTGCTAATGACGGGGCTAACTAACCCCCTTTCTCACTGACTACTGGGCCCCACGCCCTTAACTAACACCAGTTTAATTTCTTCTTAGTTTTATTTAAACGCAGTGGACCCCGCACGTCAGTTGACCCGTTGACGTCACTGTTGACTGGCCCCACCTGTCTGTGAGACAAAATGGCACCGGGTCACTGACCAGTGGGTCCCACTGGTCAGGTTTGACCTGGGCGGCGCCTGTTGACCTGCTGAGGTCAGCATGACGTAATGCTGACGCTATAAATCATTTTCTGGATTTATTAATAATCAGTAAATTCCAGAAAATATCCAAAACTATAAAAATTATAGAAAATCAACCGTAGCTCAGAATAAAATAGTTTATATATGAAAAATTATCAGAAAAATTCAAGGAATCTGTTTATGGAATTTTCATGCATGTTAGAACAACTTATGGCTGCTGTTTAGGCCAATTCATATAAATGGAATTTAAACTCTCACATATGGAGTCTGAATTTGAACCTAGGGTTCAAACCAACTCCATTTAACATGTTGCTAGTTGCATTAGCTCAAACCACAGCATATTGACATGTCATGATCATGCATCATATTGTACATTGCATTGATTGTGTTTCTTTCTCTGTTGCCGGTATTTGTCCCCTCTCGATAGACGTTGTTTCGACGATGAGATCGATGACACCGATGAAGAACTATATTATCTTCAGGAGTTCCAGGCAAGCAAAAACCCCTTGTTCATCCCGATACAATCCCACTCTCTCGCTCCTGCTCTCTTTTAATGCATTAGGACAACAACGATTCAACTGTTACATGTTGTGGTAGTTGAACCCCTTTCCTCTGCATGACCTGTCATTGCCAAAGTAAATAGATGAAACCCACTAGCATGAGTAGGAGTTGTTTGAGCCCTGATGTGCCTACTCATTCATGCTTATTTGTCATGCCTGCTACTGCTTAGAGTTGAGTCAGGTCTGATTCATCGGGGATGAATTGGAACAGTGATGAACATGTCCTACTGTGTGTGAGCTAAGTGTGTGAACACGATTTGGTAAAGGTAGCGGTGAGAGGCCATGTAGGAGTACATGGTGGGTTGTCTCATTGAAACCGTCCTTAGGAACTGAGTTCTGTGTTTGTGATCCATGAACAGCTACTACCACGCATTGGGCCCGAAACCAATGGACCCTCTCGACTTATTAACTGCCCTTGTCCTCTGTCCAGGAGTTGCAACTAGTTTCTGGTGTTTGTAGGATATGTGTTGGCGGCCGTGCGTAGCGCTGACCCTAGGGGTGGGCTATGATGCGGTAGATACACCGCGGCACGGTGTACCGGGCGCCCGTTTGGTGTCTCAGGAACCCTGCACACATCGTTTGGGGCTGTGAGCGAAACTCCGGCCGAATCTCCTCGCAGATGGATCCCGAATAGGCGATAAACCTGGACTAGAGACTTGTGTGGTTAGTCAGGTCGTGGCCGACTCCCTCGCCAGGCTTCCGCTTGAAGGTTGCCGAGATACACGACGTGTACATGGTGGTAAGTGGCGAGAGCGTGTGTGAAGAAGTACAGCCCTGCAGGGTTATAAATGATCTATTCGAATAGCCGTGTCCGCGGTAAAGGACTTCTGGGTTGCCTATAATACTTCATAGACAAGTGAAAGTGGATACTCTAAAACTCGCAAGATAAGTGTGAGTGCTATGGATGGCCTTCTCGTAGGGAGACGGAAGCGGACCCATAGTGATGTATTGAATGGTGAATATGTGGACTTGTGTGCGCCACCTCAAAAGAGTTGCTTGCAGTCATAGTTCAGGTTAGCCACTGAGTCAAAGCTGGCTTGCTGCAGTTAAACTCCATCACCCCCTTTGTTGATACCGATGCATATGTAGTTAGTTCTGATGTAAGTCTTGTTGGGTACATTTGTACTCACGTTTGCTTAATTTATGTTTTGTAGAGAGACTTCAGTCTCGCTAGTAGTTCCACGTGGACTTCAACGTTTAGCTTGATACCTCAGCTACGATCTTGTGCCCTCGGCAGGATCTGGTAGTTAGTCAGGCTTCTTAGCCTTTTTCATTTGTAGATGTCTGTACTCAGACATGTTAAGCTTCCGCTTGTGCTTTGATTTGTATGCTATGATTGTTGGGTCATGAGACTCATGTTTGTAATTTCTCGCTCCTCGGAGCCTAATGAATAAATACTTGAGTCGTAGAGTTATGTTGTGATGCCATGTTGTATTTACACATATCGAGCATATTGTGTGTATGATTGAAATGCTTGGTATGTGTGGGATCCGAAAATCTAGTTGTTTATCCTTGGCAGCCTCTCTTATGGGGAAATGTAGTCTAGTGCTTCCATGAGCCATAGTAGTCCGCTACAGCCCGGTTCACCGGAGTCCTGCTAGCCCAGCACTACTGCTCAGGACACTTGACTGGCCGGCATGTGTTTCACTTCGTTCCTGTGTCTGTCCCTTCGGGGAAATGTCACGCGGTGACATCCGGAGTCCTGCCTAGCCTGCTACAGCCCGGGTTACCGGAGTCTTGTTAGCCCTGTGCTATAGCCCGGATTCACACGCTGCTGACCGACATGCTCGAAGTTGATTCATGTATGCCTGTCTCCATGGGTTAGTGCCGCTTTGGATTCATGACTAGCCATGTCGGCCCGGGTTCCCTGTCATAAGGATGCTAGCGACACTATCATATACGTGAGACAAAAGGCGCAAACGGTCCCGGCCATGCTAAGGCGACACCGTGGGAATACCGTGCGTGAGGCCGCAAAGTGATATGAGGTGTTACCAGCTAGATCGAGGTGACATGGAATCGGGGTCCTGACAGTTTATATCATATTGCATGAGTTTATCCCTCTACATCATGTCATCTTTCTTAAGGCATTACTCTGTTCTTATGAACTTAATACTCTAGATGCATGCTGGATAGCAGTCAATGTGTGGAGTAATAGTAGTAGATGCAGAATCGTTTCGGTCTACTTGTCTCGGACGTGATGCCTATATACATGAGCATGCCTAGATATTCTCATAATTATTCGCTTTTCTATCAATTGCTCGAAGTAATTTGTTCATCCACCGTAATACTTATGCTATCTTGAGAGAAGCCACTAGTGAAACCTATGGCCCCCGGGTCTATCTTCCATCATATTAATCTCCCGTCAACTAGCTATTTCTGGCACCGTTTATTTTGCTTTATTTACTTTCAATCTATATCATACAAATACCAAAAATATTTATCTTATCATTATTATCTCTATCAGATCTCACTGTTGCAAGTGGCCGTGAAGGGATTGTCAACCCCTTTATCGTGTTGGTTGCGAGGTTCTTATTTGTTTGTGTAGGTACGAGGTGACTCGCGCATGGTCTCCTACTGGATTGATACCTTGGTTCTCAAAAACTGAGGGAAATACTTACGCTGCTTTACTGCACCACCCTTTCCTCTTCAAGGGAAAACCAACACAGTGCTCCAAGAGGTAGCAATGGCAACTGGAACTACGTTGGTATTTCCCTGGAGATGGGAGGGATGATGCAGCACATCGGCGGTAGGTATTTCCCTCAGTTATGAAACCAAGGTTATCGAACCAGTAGGAGAACCAAGCAACACAACATAAACAACCCCTGCACACAAATAACAACACCTTGCAACCCGACGTGTTAAAGGGGTTGTCAATCCCTTTTGGGTAACGACCCCACAAATTGGTGCATAATGGTAAAAAGGTTGTAATAGATTGGATAAATAGATTGCAAATAAAATAAAGTGCAGCAAAGTATTTTTGTATTTTTGGTTTAATAGATTTAATATGCGACCTTTGGTTTTTTTTTGTGATGGTTGTGAGGCATCGATAACAAATCACTGAAATGCCCATTTGTTCCATTCTAGACCAGTTTGCTTTTGCCAAATTAGAGGAGAAATAGTCTTAACACACATGAATGTATGCATTTCTAATTCATTAGCTACTAAAACTGTCGCAAGAAAGTCTAATTATGCATTCTACACCTAAGACTTGATTGCTTTCTGGGCTGCCTTGAGGGCGAAAGCTTCCAGCAATTCAACCATGGACAGTGTGCTCCAGTACACTCCTTGCTACTAAGAAAACAACTCGAGTGGTGAGCTAGTCAGGAGGCCTCCCCTCTTTCCCCTCTCCCTTCTGCGACACTCCCATGAGCTATCGGGGGTAACCCTAGCCACCGTCGTCGGGGTTCCCCCTCCCACTCTCCCTCCTCCCTAATCGTTGACAAAGTGCGTGGCCGAGCGAAGCCCGGTCGGCGTAGGCGGCGACGGGGAAGTTTTGTCTTTCATGCACAGGAGGTCAGGCCTGGGCCAGATCGAGCAGGCATGGACACCGCGTTGGAAAACGGGTGTGGTGGTGCGCCGAAGCGGTTACAGACGGTGTTGTGGTGGCGGCATGACGGGCGGCATGGTGGCACGGGCGGCGTAGGCTGCGACCGGCACAGGCTGCTAGGTGCGGCGGCGTGGGTCATGGGTGGCGCTGGCTGCGGGCGGCTACCCCTGCCATGGGCGTGCGGGCGGCATGGTGTCCGGTGTTCAGCGACCAATAATGGTCTCGGAGACGGAGAGTGCGTGTGACAGGGTAAACCTTGTTTGGCTTGCACCAGGCCAATGGCAACGACGACTATAGACGTGGTTACCTTCGTGAAGGCAGTGTTGCGACTACTCTCCTCCTTCGGTTTGCTCGTGAAACCCATGATTTTTTTGAATCGGCGGTGGCGGTGCTCCGGTGTCGTGCCATTCCTGAATGCACCGTCTTGGAGTCCATGATTCATCGGGCGCAACGTCATCTCTTTGTGACACCTCTGTCACGGTGGAGCACTCCGACCGCTTCTTGCAGGACTCTCTTTGTACTCTTGTTGTGATCTTGGAGTGGGTTGTGGTGGTGTCGCTGTTATTTTGCATTGTTGTATCCTATCTCGGGTGTATATGGTGTGGTGTCGAGTTGTATGATCGTTGCGTTATCTATAAAGTGGGGTGTGAGCCTTTTTCGGTAGAAAACAACTCGAGTTCACGCCAACATGCACAGATATTCACGCACAAATTCACAATGCATCCATTCACACGGTTACACATGCCTAGTGTAGGAGAGCGAAAAGGGTGGAGAGAGGGCTCACGTTGACATGTTAGTAGTTAGTGTTGCTAGAGATGGCTCCGAGCGTAACAGGGAAGAGGTCAGGGCGGTCCTTGCTGAGGAGGATATGGCTATCAGAGATGGACAACCACGGCCCCGGCAGCAACGGGGGTTTAGCGGATCACCATTGTGAGCGAGGCACGACGATGGGAATTGGCAAAGAGGGATAACAAGGAGCGAAATGAGGGTGGTGCGTTGCTAGAGTTCCATTTTTGGCGGGCTAGAGGTGGCGGAGTCTAGCTTTGGTCCTGCGGAAGTTGCTGAGGGTACAAGTCGAAGCCGGAGATAGCCGGACAGGGTCAGGTTGAACCAAACACAGTGGACACTGTTTATAAGAGCGTCCAGCTTTGGACGTTGTTGGAATTGGCGTCCAGCCCTAGACGTTATTATTCCTAGCGTCCTTCTTATTTTTCGAATTTCTCATTAGTGTTTCTTAGTTTCAGAATTACTGGAATATTAATTATCAATAATAAAAAATTTGGTGGGTAATTGATAGAACTTCAAATAATTATGACAATATCCAGGCAATGATCATTACATAGGCATCACGTCCAAGATTAGTAGACCGACTCCTGCCTGCGTCTACTACTCTTTCTCCACACATCAACCGCTATCCATCATGCATCTAGTGTATTAAGTTCATGGGAAAATGGAGTAATCCAATAAGAATGATGACATGATGTAGACAAGATCTGTTTATCTATATGGCGGTAGATATAGATCTCGTCTTTTTATCCTTAGTAGCAACGATACATACGTGTCGGTTCCCTTTCTGTCACTGGGATCAAGCACCGTAAGATCGAACCCACTACCAGGCACCTCTTCCCATTGCAAGATAAATAGATCGAGTTGGCTAGACAAAACCCAAATATCGGAGAAGAAATATGAGGCTATAAGATATCATGCATAAAAGAGTCAAAGAAACTCAAATACTTTCATGGATATAAAAACATAGATCTAATCATAAACTTGAAATTCATCGATCCCAACAAACACACCTCAAAAGAGTTACATCATATGGATCTCCAAGAGACCATTGTATTGAGGATCAAGAGAGAGATATGAAGCCATCTAGCTACTAACTACGGACCCGAAGGTCTACAAAGAACTACTCGCGCATCATCGGAGAGGCACCAATGGAAGTGGTGAACCCCTCCGTGATGGTGTTTAGATTGGATCTGGTGTTTTTGGACTCTGCGGCGACTGGACTAATATTTCGTCGACTCACCTAGGGTTTTGGGAATATTTGGGTATTTATAGAGCAAAGGGGCGGTCCGGGGGGCACACGAGGTGGGCACAACCCACCGGGGCGCGCCAAGGCCTCCTAGCGCGCCCTGGTGGGTTGTGCCCCCCTCGGGGCACCCCCAGGTGCAACCAGGGCCCATCTGCTTCCTTTTGGCCCATAAAAAATCATCTTAAAGTTTCGTGCCATTTGGACTCCGTTTGATATTGATTTCCTCCGATATAAAAAACATGGAAAAACAGGAATTGGCACTGGTTACTATGTCAATAGTTTAGTACCAAAAATGATATAAAATGATTATAAAACATCCAAGATTGATAATAAAATAGCATGGAACAATAAAAAATTATAGATACGTTGGAGACGTATCACTTGCCTATATTGAAAGGTGTGAAGTTGAGTAAGACTCAAAGCCCGACCACAGGAGAAGAAAGAGAAAGGGTGAAAGTCATTCCTTATGCCTCAGCCATAGGCTCTATAATGGATGCCATGCTATGTACTAGACTTGATGTGTGCCTTGCGATAAGTCTGACAGGGAGGTACCAAAGTGATCCAGGAGTAGATCACTGGACAATGGTCAAGAACATCCCTAAGTACCTGAAAAGGACTAAGGACATGTTTCTCATTTATGGATGCGATGAAGAGCTCTTTGTAAAGGGTTACATCGATGCTAGCTTCGACACATATCTGGATGACTCTAAGTGTCAAACTGGATACATATTTATATTGAATGGTGGAGCAGTCAGTTGGTGCAGTTCTAAGCAGAGCGTTGTGGCGGGATCTACATGTGAAGGGAGTATATAGCTGCTTTGGAAGCAGCGCAAGAAGGAGTTTGGATGAAGGAGGTCATATCCGATCTGGGTGTAATACCTAGTTCATTGGATACAATGACTATCTTTTGTGACAACACTGGAGCTATTGCCATCGCCAAGGAGCCCAGGTTTCACAAGAGAACCAAGCACATCAAGCGCCGCTTCAACTTCATTCGTAATTATGTTAAGGATGGAGACATAGAACTTTTCAAAGTACATATGGATCTGAATGTGGAAGAATTGTTGACTAAACCTCTTCCACGGGAAAAACATGATCATCATCAAGACTCCATGGGTGTTAGATTCGGAACTATGTAAACTAGATTATTAACTCTAGTGCAAGTGGGAGACTGTTGGAAATATTCCCTAGAGGCAATAATAAATTGGTTATTATCATATTTTCTTGTTCATGATAAAGGTTTATTATTCATGTTAGAATTGTATTGGCCGGAAACTTAAATACATGTGTGAATACATAAACAAATATAATGTCCCTAGTGAGCCTCTACTAGACTAGCTCATTGATCAAAGATGGTTAAGGTTTCCTAACCATAGACATGAGTTGTCATTTGATAACCGGATCATATCATTAGGAGAATGATGTGATGGACAAGACCCAACCGTAAGCTTAGCATTCAATCGTATCACTTGAGTAAATTGCTATAGCTTTCTTCATGTCAAGTATCTATTCCTAATATCATGAGATCATGCAACTCCTGGATATCGGAGGAATACCTTGTGTGCTATCAAATGTCACTTCATAACTAGGTGATCATAAAGATGCTCTACAGGTATCTCCGAAGGTGTCTATTGGGTTGGCATTGATCGAGACTTGTATTTGTCACTCCATAGGACGGAGAGATATCTCTGGGCCCTCTCGGTAATACAACATCTAAAAGAGTGTTGGTGCAATAATTTGCCTCCTTATGTTTTGGAGTTTGTTGACATAAACAGTATGGGACTTATGTGTTTGCTAGTGCACATAGAGTAACAGATCCCTAGAATTGAGAGGAGTTTGGTTCAAACGACGAAGATAATCCCTTGTGTTGCAGTGATGGTTATCACCGAATATTATGATGACAAGAGTGACCCCTTAAAAATTGCTGACGTGAAGCAATTGGTTCAGCGCATGTCCGAAGGAAGGAAGTGATTGCGTCCGAGAAGAATGAAGATGAAGTGAAGACGTAGCGTTTACTTCATAGTTTCTCTTCTCTTTATTGATTCATAGGATCACCGTACTATTAAGAGGGGTGTAGCATTCTAAACTTTGATTCTCTGATGCAAAACCCAAATCATATGAAAGTTGTGATAGAAATATCTTTATGCTCCAAGAAAATACTTGCCAGCGAGAGACTGTGATCTTCTTCGCCGTGAGAGATTTGTCTCAGAACGAGGAGTTGGCATTACTTGTTCCTCAAGTGATGTTACCGTTGCTCTTTGAAATCCGACCATTGAGAACGTATCGGTTGGCCATTGGCTGGACCGCGTGTCCAAAATGGTCATTTTCCACTAGGGAAGGCTGTGGCTATAAATAGCCACCCCGCACTGGCTTTTTCCGGCGGCTGCTCTGTTTGATTCTGAGAAGATTGTTGAGCAACCCCCTCTCCGAGTGATTTTAGTTTAAAATCCACCAAGAGAAAACCCCTAGAGCCAAAGAAATAGATAGTGGTTCAACATCACTCGAATCTAAGTCCAGTAAGCTCTGCCTATTACTCTTGAGAGATGCAAACTCTCTAGACAGTTAGGTGTCACTTTCTTCAGATACCAAGAGTGATTGTGGTTCTCGAAGAAGTCAGTAAAGGTTCCGAGATCGTCTCAAGTATCTACCATGAGTGATCGACATTGGTTGATGAACCAATTGTCGAGGAGGATAGGGCGAAGAGGGTTTATTTTCTGTGTTAAATCACAGCCCCACCAACCAGACGTAGTCCTTGTGCAGAAGGACGAGCTGGTTGAACAAATACCCTATCTCCATCAAGCATCACTGGTTACATTTGTTCCTGCTTTCCATACATACTATTTCAATCATGTGATTTGCTCCGATGCTTCTATCAGTTTCCTTTTGTTAGTTTATATTTGCTCACTATACTTTGTTTTCATTCGCTACGCTCCTGGGTTCCGAGAGTTATGATATTTTTGAAGAAATTTTAGAACTCCCATTCACTCCTCCCCTCTGGTAGACATACTTCGTTCCTACAATTTGTATCAAAGCAAGGCACTCCTTGACTCTTCTCATTTTGGTCTAAAAACCTTGGAGTTTAATTAAGTATGTCTTCAGTGAGCTACAAGTCGCATCTCAAGATTCCCATCTTCGATGGGACGGACTATCCCTTCTGGAGGGAGAAGATGAAGATCTGTCTCTGAGCCATTGACGATGATACGTGGAACATGGTGCAGTTTGGGTTCATGGTTGAAATACCTCAGGCCCCCATTGATGTCGAGAAGAAACTCATTTAGATGGACGCTCAAGCTAAAGATAAAATTGGTGGCCATCTCTCCCGTGCTCAATTTCTTCGCTATCGTTAGTGTGAAACTGTGAAAGAATTGTGGGACATTCTCGAGAAGATAAATGAGGGTGCTTCAAGTTAGGAATAAGCTCTCATTGATACTCTTCGAGCAAAGTTCAACCGGTTCAAGCGCATTGGAAATGAAAGCTATCAGCAAACCTTCGATCGTCTGAGTGACATCACAAATGAGCTGCAAGGTCTCTGTGCCAAAGACAGCACCGACCATGAAGTTGTGAAGAAATTGCTCCGATCTGTTGACAGTTCATTTCACACTTGTTCTGATGATCAGGGAATGAGCTGATTTCAAAGTTCTCGATTCTGCTGATATCATGGAAAGGCTAAACACCCAGAGGAACAAGAAGAAGAGAAGAGAGATCTCTGTGGCTCAAGTCATCGCAAAAGTCACGCTCTCAAAGTTATGGCTGATTCTTCCTCCGAAGGAAATGCCTAATAAGATTCTGATGACCTAGAAAGGATCTACAAAGATCTCGCACTGATCATGAAAATATTCCAGCATCTTCACAGGAAGAACCAGTTCTATAAGAAAGGATCTAGCAAATATGGCGGTTCAAAATCTTCATCAAAATAAACTGGAGATTACACCTGCTTCAAGTGCAAAAAGCCAGGACATTTCATCTCGGACTACCCTCTTTGGGAAGCTGAAATCCGTGCTAGTGGAAGATATGATTCGGGAAACTATCGAGGAAAAGTCAAGAACAAGAACTACGATTCCAATTGAGAAGAAAATGAAGAAGTTCTTCAAAAAAAACTCCACCTCCAAGTCTTCGTCAAGATCTTCCTCAAGGAATCCTTCAAATTCCTCCTCCAACCGCAAGAATACCTCTCACAAAGCCAAGGCATACATCGGCAAGGAGATGGATCTAATGAAGAAGAATCATCTGACTTCGAAGAAGTTGATGAATCCGCCGAGGATTCTGATTTTGGCATGGCTGGTATCGCATGTGCTTCCACTCCTGCATCAAACTTCTTCACCAACCAGTCAAGCAACAATGAATCTCATGCCTACTGCTTCATGGCCAAGGCTTCGAAAGAAAAGGTATCCACCAAACATCACAAGGTCACTCCAGTGATCAATATTCTTCGGATGAGGATGACCATGCTAAACTGATGAAAATTGCTAATATACAACAAAACTCTCTTGAGAAAATTGAGAAAACCCTCAGGAAATCTGAAAGTGCAACTATCCCTGGGTGGTTTTGGTAATTCCAAACAACATATAGCTCATTGAGCTAATACTCTTTGAAGATAAATATTTCAGGAAAGCTCAATGATTTTGCATGGCATGGATTAGAAATGTGGACCCCTCAAAATGCTAAGGACAAAAGATTGGCTCAAGCTCTAAAGCTCAAGACTCTACATTTTAATTTTAGTGATCCAAGATCACATTGAGTCCATAGGAAAAGCCAGTACTATTAAAGGGGGATGAGGTGTTTCTTAATGGGTTACTTGCTCAAAATGCTTAGTGATATGCTCCAAAACCTTCAACCACTTTCTCATATCCACATATGTCCCAAACCAAAAGTCAAACTCGGCCCCACCGAAACTTTCTATCCAGCGCCACTGAGTTCAGTTGACATAGCCACTGCCACAAAACCCTAGTCTTTTCGGTCTCACCGATAGGGATCTCGGTCTCACCGAGATGGGATTGCAAACTCTCTGTTTCCCTTCATAATGTTTTGGTCCAACCGAAATGAGAGATCAGTCCCACCGAGTTTGCAATGCAAACTCTCTGTTTCCCCTTCATAACGTTTCGGTCTCACCGAGATGAGCGAATCGGTCCCATCGAGTTTGCCTGACCAACTCTCTGGTTAGCTTATTACCAAAATCGGTCCCACCGAGTTTGTGTAATCGGTCTCACCAAAATTATGTTATGCCCTAACCCTAAATAAATTGGTCTCACCGTGTTGACATGTCGGTCCCACCGAAAATCCCAACGTTCACATTTTGCACTAAATCGGTCCAACCGAGTTTCAGTATGCGGTCCCACCAAGTTTAGTAATTTGTGTGTAATGGTTAGATTTTGTGTGGAGGCTATAAATACCCCTCCACCCACTCTTCATTCATGAGGAGAGCCATCAGAACATGCCTACACTTCCATCATACATTTTCTAAGAGAGAACCACCTACTCATGTGTTGAGGTCAAGATATTCCATTCCAACCATATGAATCTTGATCTCTAGCCTTCTCCAAGTTGCTTTCCACTCAAATCATCTTTCCACCAAATCCAAATCAGTGAGAGAGAGTTGAGTGTTGGATACTATCATTTGAAGCACAAGAGCAAGGAGTTCATCATCAACACACTGTCTATTACCTTTTGGAGAGTGGCGTCTCCTAGATTGGATAGGTGTCACTTGGGAGCATCCGTCAAGATTGTGGAGTTGAACCAAGGAATTTGTACGGGTAAGGAGATCGCCTACTTCTTGAAGATCTACCCTAGTGAGGCTAGTCCTTCGTGGGCGATGGCCATGGTGGGATAGACAAGGTTGCTTCTTTGTGGACTCTTCATGGGTGGAGCCATCCGTGGAGTCGCGCAACCGTTACCCTTCGTGGGTTGAAGTCTTCATCAACATGGATTTATGATAGCACCACCTATCGGAACCACGCCAAAAATCTCTATGTCTACATTGCATTTGCTCCCTCCAAACTCCTCCCTTTACCTTCATGTGCAATGTTTTACATTCCGCTGCTATACTCTTAGACTTGCATGTGTAGGTTGTTTACTTGACTAGTGCTAAGTTGCTAAATCTGCTAAGACTTAAAAATTGGGAAAAGGCTAGATTTTTATTTGGTCAACTAGTCTAATCACCCCCCTCTAGACATACTTTAGATCCTACAAGTGGTATCAGAGCTTTGGTCTCCATTTGCCTTGATTTTCATAGCTTTTGGTGATCATAGCCTTGGTTTCACAACCTAGGAGAGTATGTCATCTAGCGAGGGAAATTACCACCGTAGAGGTCCTTACTTTGATGGTACTAATTTTGCTAGTTGGAAGCATAAGATGAAAATGCATATTCTTGGACATAACCCCGCCATTTGGGCTATTGTGTGTACTGGCTTGCAAGGTGAATTCTTTGATGGGAGAGAACCAAACCTGAAGCTAGCGCAGAAGAGTTGAATATGCTGCAATACATTGCTCAAGCTTGTGATATTCTCTTCAACGGATTGTGCCCCGAAGAATTCAACAAAATCAGTCGTCTTGAGAATGCAAGGAAATTTGGGATACTTTGATTGATATGCACGAAGGTACTGACTCCGTCAAGGAATCCAAATTGGATGTGCTTTAAAGTCAACTTGACAAGTTCAAAATGAAGTATGGTGAAGGTGTCGCTGAAATGTACTCTAGGCTTGCTCTCATCACAAATGAGATTGCCAGCTTAGGAAGTGAAGAGATGACCAATAGATTCATCTTCAAGAAGATCCTAAGAGCCTTGGATGGATAATATGATACTGTGTGCACATTGATCCAAATGATGCCCAATTACAAATATCTCAAGCCAACGGAAGTCATTGGAAGAATTGTTGCTCATGATATGTCACTCAATGATAAGGAAGAGCTCCACGACAAGTCAAGTGGTGCTTACAAAGCCTCATGTGATGCTCCCACATCATCAAGTGAGAAACAAGCCTTCAATGAAGAATTGAGCATAATGGTTAAGAACTTCAACAAGTTCTACAAGAGTAGAAGCAAGGAGATAAGTTCCAAGTCAAGGTCCTACAATGACAAAAGATCTTCGAGTCGTGAACGTAATTGCTACAATTGTGGAAGACCCGGACACTACTCCAATGAGTGTATGACTCCCTACAAAAGAAGAGAAGACTCGCCCAAAAGAAGAAGTAGAAGAGAAGAATCACCACCAAGAGAGAGAAGGAGTAGAGATGACCGTTATGAACCAAGAATATCACGGAGAAGCAAGGATTCGGAAAGGAGGGACAAATCATCAAGGAGCTACACAAAACAAAGACATCAAGCTCATGTTGGTGAATGGGTATCCGGCTCCGACTCCGACAATCACTCCGAGAGAAGTTATCACTCCGACTCCGAATATACTCAAGATGAAGGTGTTGCCGGTCTAGCACTTGTGTCAACCAACTCCTACGACATATTTGAGTCACCAAATGAAGAAATTGGAAGATGGTTCACGGCTAAAGACCCAAAGGTATCACACCCCGAGTATGTTGATTTCAATAGTGATGAAGGTGATTTGCTAGGTGATGATGATTTACTTGTTGACAATTCGAGTGATGAAAACTATGATGAACTTGCTATTAATCATGCTAATCAAGATAAAACGAATGACGATGATAAGAAGGAGATTGAGCGTCTAACTAAAGAACTAAACACTCTTAAGTTAGCTCATGAAACTACCTTGGAAAATCATCGAGATCTTTTAAAGACTCATGAAAAGTTACGCTTTGAAAGGCTCAACCTTGAGCAAGAGCATGGGTTCTTAAAAGCGATCAATGATGATCTTCGCAAGAAAAGTTCTTCTTACATTGCAAAGCGTTTACTCTTGTCTACTTACATGCCACAAGTTAAATCTAGCAACAAGAGTAAGACAAACTCTTATTCTAGTAGTAAAAATAATCATGCTAAATCCAACGTTGTTGCTTCTAGTAGTTCTCTTGATTCCACTAATGATTCTCTTAGCCAAGTTACACTTGAGCAAGAAAATAGCTTATTGAAGGGAATTATAGAGAAAGGTGTTTACAAGAGCCTTGCCGAAAGTAAGCAATTTGAGGAAATTGTACGCAAGCAAGGAAGACACCGGAAGAATCAAGGAATTGGTTTTGAACGAAGGTTCAATGCCAATGGAGTTGAGTGGGAAGAAGATCAATACCCCAAGATGAAGTTTGTTCCTCAACAAGAGAAGTATGATCCTACTTCTTTCCAAGGAACACAAGCTCAAGATGATCTTCCACCACAAGACCACAAGCAAAATGGCAAGGACAACCTTCAAGAGGAGATTGATGCATTTGAAGAAGCTCCCAAAGCCTTGGTCAAGTGGGTTCCCATGACTACATCAAGTTCCACTTCATCAAGTACGACTACAAATCCAAGGATTCCCATCAAGATGGTGTGGACCACGAAGAAAAAGAACTAGAGAGTTCTTGAGTGTGACTCGGCCAACATACTTCATTCATATCTTTTGGCAAGGACATGTGCAAACAACTTCCATATCCTGCACTAGTTCAAGGAGTCACAAACCCTCTTGTTGGTAAGACAAGGGACAAGGTAACCTAATGCTTTCATGGACATCATGTAGTGACCAGACCTCAAATAGTCTGATCTCTGTGCTCCGGTGTCATCCCTGGATCAGTAATGCTGACACCACACAGTACTCGGAGGATTTATAGCAGAGTAGCAATCACACACTTATTATATCGAGTGTCTCAAAAGAGAACTTATTACAATAAATATGGCTTAAGGCCATCTAATAACGTTAACAGCGGAAGGCTTGGAAGATAAGTGAGTCCATCAACTCCAACGGCATCACTGAGTATAGAACCACGACCTAAAACTCCTTAATCATCGTCTGAAAAGTCTGCAACATTAACGTTGCAGCCCAAAACGGGTCAGCACATGGAATATGCTGGCAATGTAACACATAGAGAGTAATGGAATGAAACAACTATTACTATATGCATATTTGGCTGGTGGAAAGCTCTATGGTTACAGTTTTGCGTAAAGCCAATTTTTCCCTACTTCAAAGGAATAAAATTTATTTAACTATCATGGTAGTTGTTAAACATTGAGAATGGTTGACATCATTCTCAATCCCAATTAAGCATCATCATTAAACATAACCCAACAAAATTAATTTAGAGTAACATGTTGAGATTCACATGATAATCCAAGTACTAGATACTCAAGATGTCCAAAACCGGGGACACGGCTAACCATGATTAGTTTATTACACTCTGCAGAGGTTTGCGCACTTTTCCCCCAACACTCGATCGCCTCCGATTGGTTTCTCGCACTACATGGTGTTTGAGAAGACGGATGACCGAGACATAGTCTTTCAGAAGCGCTAGCACCTTACGATCGGGTAGACCGTACCACCTATATCCCCTACATATGCTAGTCTACCACTGTAAGAGTTTGCATGACTTAGTCAACTATGCTAGAGCCCATAATAGCTTGTGGCTGCACACGGAAGTTTCTAGTATGAATAGTCTCATGATCCCTTTGGGGCTGGGTGGCGGTCCAAAAGAAAACAGGCAAGTCCTGGAATATCTAGGTGCCCCAATCCACACAGATGTGTGTTTAAGTTGCCACCTTAGATAAACCATTAATTAACAAACTCACATCTGTCATGGATATCACTCACCCAATCCACGTCTACTAGCATAGCATGGCATAAGCAATCGTAGAAGTAACTCCCAAAGGTTTGATAATAATCAGGTAATAGGTACTGAAGGAAATATGCCCTAGAGGCAATAATAAAGTTATTATTTATTTCCTTATATCATGATAAATGTTTATTATTCATGCTATAATTGTATTAACCAGAAACATAATACATGTGTGAATACATAGAAAAACTTAGTGTCACTAGTATGCCTCTACTTGACTAGCTCGTTAATCAAAGATGGTTATGTTTCCTAATCATGAACAATGAGTTGTTATTTGATTAACGGGATCACATCATTAAGAGAATGATCTGATTGACATAACCCATTGCATTAGCTTAGCACCCGATCGTCTAATATGTTGCTATTGCTTTCTTCATGACTTATACATGTTCCTATAACTATGAGATTATGCAACTCCCGTTTACCGGAGGAACACTTTGGGTGCTACCAAACGTCACAACGTAACTGGGTGATTATAAAGGAGCATTACAGGTGTCTCCAAAGGTACATATTGTGGTAACGAGATTGAACTAGGTATAGGAATACCGACGATCGAATCTCGGGCAAGTAACATACCGATGACAAAGGGAACAACGTATGTTGTTATGCGGTCTGACCGATAAAGATCTTCGTAGAATATGTAGGAGCCAATATGGGCATCCAGGTCCCGCTATTGGTTATTGACCGGAGACGTGTCTCGGTCATGTCTACATTGTTCTCGAACCCGTAGGGTCCGCACGCTTAAGGTTACGATGACAGTTATATTATGAGTTTACATGTTTTGATGTACCGAAGGAGTTCGGAGTCCCGGATGAGATCGGGGACATGACGAGGAGTCTCGAAATAGTCGAGACGTAAAGATTCATATATTGGATGATATGGTTAGGCCAAGGGGTCAAGCCCATGAGGCTTTAGGTCGGTGCAAAAGGAGTTTTGCGGAGGCCAGGGGGCCAAACGCCGGAGACCCTGGCGTCTGGCCCCCCATGGCATCTAGGCCAGACGCCAAGGATTGTGGCGTTTGGTCCTGGAGTCCGAGTGGGACTCTTGCCTTTCGGGAAAAACCGACTTTGAGGAGGCTTTTGCTCCAAGTTTCGACCCCGGGGCTCAACATATAAATAGAGGGGCAGGGCTAGCACCAAAGACACAACAAGTTGATCCACGTGATCTATTTCTTAGCCATGTGCGGTGCCCCCAGCCACCATAATCCTCGATAATACTGTAGCGGAGTTTAGGCGAAGCCCTGCTGCTGTAGTACATCAAGATCGTCACCACGCCGTCGTGCTGACGGAACTCTTCCCCGACACTTTGCTGGATCGGAGTCCGGGGATCGTCATTGAGCTGAACGTGTGCTCAAACTCGGAGGTGCCGTAGTTTCGGTGCTTGATCGGTCGGATCGGGAAGACGTACGACTACTTCCTCTATGTTGTGTCAACGCTTCCGCAGTCGGTCTGTGTGGGTACGTAGACAACACTCTCCCCTCTCGTTGCTATGCATCACATGATCTTGCGTGTGCGTAGGAAATTTTTTGAAATTACTACGAAACCTAACAGTGGCATCCGAGCCTAGGTTATTTATGTTGATGTTATATGCACGAGTAGAACACAAGTGAGTTGTGGGCGATATAAGTCATACTGCCTAGCAGCATGTCATACTTTTGTTCGGCGGCATTGTTGGACGAGACAACCCGGACCAACATTACGCATACGCTTACGCGAGACCGGTTTCCCCGACGTGCTTTGCACATAGGTGGCTTGCGGGCGACTGTCTCTCCAACTTTAGTTGAACCGAGTATGGCTACGCCCGGTCCTTGCGAAGGTTAAAACGAAGTCTATTTGACAAACTATCGTTGTGGTCTTGATGCATAGGTGAGATTGGTTCTTACTTAAGCCCGTAGCAGCCACGTAAAACTTGCAACAACAAAGTAGAGGACGTCTAACTTGTTTTTGCAGGGCATGTTGTGATGTGATATGGCCAAGACATGATGCTAAAATTTTATTGTATGAGATGATCATGTTTTGTAACCGAGTTATCGGCAACTGGCAGGAGCCATATGGTTGTCGCTTTATTGTATGCAATGAAATCGTGATGTAATGCTTTACTTTATTACTAAGCGGTAGTGATAGTCGTGGAAGCATAAGATTGGCGAGACGACAACGATGCTACGATGGAGATCAAGGTGTCGCGCCGGTGACGATGGTGATCATGACAGTGCTTCGGAGATGACGATCACAGGCACAAGATGATGATGGCCATATCATATCACTTATATTGATTGCATGTGATGTTTATCTTTTATGCATCTTATCTTGCTTTGATTGACGGTAGCATTATAAGATGATCTCTCACTAATTATCAAGAAGTGTTCTCCCTGAGTATGCACCGTTGCCAAAGTTCGTCGTGCCCAGACACCACGTGATGATCGGGTGTGATAAGCTCTACGTCCATCTACAACGGGTGCAAGCCAGTTTTGCACACGCAGAATACTCGGGTTATACTTGACGAGCCTAGCATATGCAGATATGGCCTCGGAACATGGAGACCGAAAGGTCGAGCGTGAATCATATAGTAGATATGATCAACATAGTGATGTTCACCAATGAAACTACTCCATCTCACGTGATGATCGGACATGGTTTAGTTGATTTGGATCACGTGATCACTTAGAGGATTAGAGGGATGTCTATCTAAGTGGGAGTTCTTAAGTAATATGATTAATTGAACTTAAATTTATCATGAACTTAGTCCTGGTAGTATTTTGCAAATTATGTTGTAGATCAATAGCTCGCGTTGTAGCTTCCCTGTGTTTATTTTGATATGTTCCTAGAGAAAATTGTGTTGAAAGATGTTAGTAGCAATGATGCGGATTGGATCCGTGATCTGAGGTTTATCCTCATTGCTGCACAGAAGAATTATGTCCTTGATGCACCGCTAGGTGACAGACCTATTGCAGGAGCAGATGCAGACGTTATGAACGTTTGGCTAGCTCAATATGATGACTACTTGATAGTTTAGTGCACCATGCTTAATGGCTTAGAATCGGGACTTCAAAGACATTTTGAACGTCATGGAGCATATGAGATTTTCCAGGAGTTGAAGTTAATATTTCATGCAAATACCCGAATTGAGAGATATGAAGTCTCCAACAAGTTCTATAGCTAAAAGATGGAGGAGAATCGCTCAACTAGTGAGCATATGCTCAGATTGTCTGAGTACTACAATCGCTTGAATCAAGTGGGAGTTAATCTTCTAGATAAGATAGTGATTGACAGAATTCTCTAGTCACCATCACCAAGTTAGTAGAAACTTCGTGATGAACTATGATATGCAAGGGATAACGGAAACGATTCCCAAGCTCTTCGTAATGCGGAAATTGATGAAGGTAGAAATCGAGAAAAACATCATGTGTTGATGGTAGACAAGACCACTAGTTTCAAGAAAAGGGCAGAGGGAAGAAAAGGAACTTCAAGAAGAACGGCAAGCAAGTTGCTGCTCAAGTGAAGAATCCCAAGTCTGGTCCTAAGCCTGAGACTAAGTGTTTCTACTGCAAAGGGACTGGTCACTGGAAGCGGAACTACCCCAAGTGATTGGCAGATAAGAAGGATGGCAAAGTGAACATAAGTATATTTGATATACATGTTATTGATGTGTACTTTACTAGTGTTTATAGCAACCCCTCTGTATTTGATACTAGTTCAGTTGCTAAGATTAGTAACTCGAAACGGGAGTTGCATAATAAACAGAGACTAGTTAAGGGCGAAGTGACGATGTGTGTTGGAAGTGGTTCCAAGATTGATATGATCATCATCGCACACTCCCTATACTTTCGGGATTAGTGTTGAACCTGAATAAGTGTTATTTGGTGTTTGCGTTGAGCATGAATATGATTTGATCATGTTTATTGTAATACGGTTATTCATTTAAGTAAGAGAATAAATTGTTGTTCTGTTTACATGAATAAAACCTTATATGGTTAAACACCCAATGAAAATAGTTTGTTGGATCTCGATCGTAGTGATACACATAATCATAATATTGAAACCAAAAGATGCAAAGTTAATAATGATAGTGCAACTTATTTGTGGCACTGCCGTTTAGGTCATATTGGTGTAAAGCGCATGAAGAAACTCCATGCTGATGGAATTTTGGAATCACTTGATTATGAATCACTTGATGCTTGCGAACCATGCCTCATGGGCAAGATGACTAAGACTCCGTTCTCCGGAGCGAGCAACTGACTTATTGGAAATAATACATACTGATGTATGCGGTCCGATGAGTGTTAAGGCTCACGGCAAGTATCGTTATTTTCTGATCTTCACAGATGATTTGAGCAGATATGAGTATATCTACTTGATGAAACATAAGTCTGAAACATTTGAAAAGTTCAAAGAATGTCAGAGTGAAGTGGAAAATCATCGTGACAAGAAAATAAAGTTTCTACGATCTGATCGCGGAGACAAATATTTGAGTTAGGAGTTTGGTCTTCAATTAAAACAAATGTGGAATAGTTTCACAAACTCATGCCACATGGAACACCATAGCATAATGGTGTGTCCGAACGTCATAACCGTACTTTATTGGATATAGTGCAATCTATGATGTCTCTTACCGATCTACCACTATCGTTTTGGGGTTATGCATTAGAGACAGCTGCATTCACGTTAAATAGGGCACCATCTAAGTCCGTTGAGACGACACAATCTGAACTGTGGTTTGGCAAGAAACCAAAGTTGTCGTTTCTTAAAGTTTGGGACTGCGACGCTTATGTGAAAAAGTTTCAACATGATAAGCTCGAACCCAAATCGGAGAAGTAAATCTTCATAGGATATCCAAAGGAAACTATTGGATACACCTTCTATCACAGATCCAAAGGCAAGACTTTTGTTGCTAAATTAGGAAACTTTCTAGAGAAGGAGTTTCTCTCGAAAGAAGTGAGTGGGAGGAAAGTAAAAGAACTTGATAAGGTAATTGTACCTTCTCCCTTATTGGAAACTAGTTCATCACAGAAATCTGTTACTGTGACTACTACACCAATTAGTGAGGAAGCTAATGATGATGATCATGTAACTTCAGATCAAGTTACTACCGAATCTCACAGGTAAACCAGAGTGAGATCCGCACCAGAGTGGTACGGTAATCCTGTTCTAGAAGTCATGTTACTAGACCATGACAAACTTGCGAACTATGAGGAAGCGATGATGAGCCCAGATTCCGCAAAAATGGCTTGAGGCCATGAAATCTGAGATGGGATCCATGTATGAGAACAAATTATAGACTTTGGTTGACTTGCCCGATGATCGGCAAGCCATAGAAAATAAATGGATTTTCAAGAGGAAGACGGACGCTGATAGTAGTGTTACTATCTACAAAGCTAGAATTGTCGCAAAAGGTTTTCGACAAGTTCAAGGCATTGACTACGATGAGATTTTCTCACTCGTATCAATGCTTAAGTCTGTCCGAATCATGTTAGCAATTGCCGCATTTTATGAAATCTGGCAAATGGATAAACAAAACTGCATTCCTTAATGGATTTACTAAAGAAGAGTTGTATACGATGCAACCAGAAGGTTTTGTTTATCCAAAGGGAGCTAAAAAAGTGTGCAAGCTCCAGCGATCCATTTATGGACTGGTGCAAGCCTCTCGGAGTTGGAATAAACATTTTGATAGTGTGATCAAAGCATTTGGTTTTATACAGACTTTTGGAGAAGCCTGTATTTACAAGAAAGTGAGTGGGAGCACTACAGCATTTCTGATAAGTATATGTGTATGACATATTGTTAATCGGAAATAATGTAGAATTATTCTGCAAAGCATAAAGGAGTGTTTGAAAGGAATTTTTCAAAGAAAACCTCGGTGAAGCTGCTTACATATTAAGCATCAAAATCTATAGAGATAGATCAAGACACTTGATAAGTTTTTTCAATGAGTACGTACCTTGACAATATTTTGAAGTAAGTTCAAAAATGGAACAGTCAAAGAAATAGTTCTTGGCTGTGTTACAAGGTATGAAATTGAGTAAGACTCAAAGCCCGACCACAGCAGAAGATAGAAAGAGAAGGAAAGTCATTCCCTATGCCTTGGCCATAGGTTCTATAAAGTATGTCATGCTGTATACCAGATCTATTGTATACCCTGCACTGATTTGGCAAGGGAGTACAATAGTGATCTAGGAGTAGATCACTGGACAGCAGTCAGAATTATCCTTAGTGAAATAAGGATATGTTTCTCGATTATGGACGTGACAAAAGGTTCGTCGTAAAAAGTTACGTCGATACAAGTTTTGACACGGATCTGGATGACTCTAAGTCTCGATCTAGATACATATTGAAAGTGGGAGCAATTAGCTAAAGTAGCTCCGTGCAGAGCATTGTAGACATAGAAAATTGCAAAATACATAACGGATCTGAATGTGAAAGACCGTTGACTAAGATTCTCTCACAAGCAAAACATGATCACACCTTTGTACTCTTTGGGTGTTAATCACATAGAGATGTGAACTAGATTACCGAATCTAGTAAACCCTTTGGGTATTGGTCACATGGTGATGTGAACTATGGGTGTTAATCACATGATGATGTGAACTATCGATGTTAATCACATGATGATGTGATCTAGATTATTGAATCTAGTGCAAGTGGGAGACTTAAGGAAATATGCCCTAGAGGCAATAATAAAGTTATTATTTATTTCCTTATATCATGATAAATGTTTATTATTCATGCTATAATTGTATTAACCGGAAACATAATACATGTGTGAATACATAGACAAACTTAGTGTCACTAGTATGCCTCTACTTGACTAGCTCGTTAATCAAAGATGGTTATGTTTCCTAACCATGAACAATGAGTTGTTATTTGATTAACGGGATCACATCATTAAGAGAATGATCTGATTGACATGACCCATTCCATTAGCTTAGCACCCGATCGTTTAGTATGTTGCTATTGCTTTCTTCATGACTTATACATGTTCCTATAACTATGAGATTATGCAACTCCCGTTTACCGGAGGAAAACTTTGGGTGCTACCAAACGTCACAACGTAACTGGGTGATTATAAAGGAGCATTACAGGTGTCTCCAAAGGTACATGTTGGGTTGGCGTATTTCGAGATTAGGATTTGTCACTCCGATTGTCGGAGAGGTATCTCTGGGCCCTCTCGGTAATGCACATCACTAAAGCCTTGCAAGCATTGCAACTAAATGAGTTAGTTGCAGGATGATGTATTACAGAACGAGTAAAGAGACTTGCCGGTAACGAGATTGAACTAGGTATAGGAATACCGACGATCGAATCTCGGGCAAGTAACATACCGATGACAAAGGGAACAACGTATGTTGTTATGCGGTCTGACCGATAAAGATCTTCGTAGAATATGTAGGAGCCAATATGGGCATCCAGGTACCGCTATTGGTTATTGACCGGAGACGTGTCTCGGTCATGTCTACATTGTTCTCGAACCCGTAGGGTCCGCACGCTTAAGGTTACGATGACAGTTATATTATGAGTTTACATGTTTTGATGTACCGAAGGAGTTCGGAGTCCCGGATGAGATCGGGGACATGACGAGGAGTCTTGAAATGGTCGAGACGTAAAGATTCATATATTGGATGATATGGTTAGGCCAAGGGGTCAAGCCCATGAGGCTTTAGGTCGGTGCAAAAGGAGTTTTGCGGAGGCCAGGGGGCCAAACGCCGGAGACCCTGGCGTCTGGCCCTGGCCCAGACGCCGAGGCCCATGGCATCTGGGCCAGACGCCAAGGATTGTGGCGTTTGGTCCTGGAGTCCGAGTGGGACTGTTGCCTTTCGGGAAAAACCGACTTTGAGGAGGCTTTTGCTCCAAGTTTCGACCCCGGGGCTCAACATATAAATAGAGGGGCAGGGCTAGCACCGAAGACACAACAAGTTGATCCACGTGATCTATTCCTTAGCCGTGTGCGGTGCCCCCAGCCACCATAATCCTCGATAATACAGTAGCGGAGTTTAGGTGAAGCCCTGCTACTATAGTACATCAAGATCGTCACCACGCCGTCGTGCTGACGGAACTCTTCCCCGACACTTTGCTGGATCGGAGTCCGGGGATCGTCATCGAGCTGAATGTGTGCTCGAACTCGGAGGTGCCGTAGTTTTGGTGCTTGATCGGTCGGATCGGGAAGACGTACGACTACTTCCTCTATGTTGCGTCAACGCTTCCGCAGTCGGTCTGCGTGGGTACGTAGACAACACTCTCCTCTCTCGTTGCTATGCATCACATGATCTTGCGTGTGCGTAGGAAATTTTTTAAAATTACTACGAAACCCAATAGGTACTACCTCTTCTACTTCCCATCCCACAATTTAATTACATCCTAATCATGCAATGTGTGAGGGTTGATCTAATGCAATAAAACTGGTTAGTAGAAAAGGTATGATCAAAGTGTTACTTGCCTTGCTGATGATCCGCGAAACCTAGAGATTCGAAGTAACAAGTGGCGCACTCCGGGTATTCTATCGCATCTAAAAAAACCGAATCTAAAAAACCATCGGAAAAACCGATGAAAAAACCGATCTAAATTTTTTTCTAAAAAAACCGATGGCACGGAAGTCGAGGCGGCGGCGAACCTCGGCGGCGGCAGCGGCGCGGGGCGGCGGCGGCGGCGCGTGGTGCGGGGCGGGCGGCTGGGGCGGCTAGGGTTCTCCCGGGGGGGCTCGGCCGGCTTTTAAAGCCTGCCGGGCGAGAGTCCTATCCGGACACGGCCCGGTTAGGTGGGTTCACTTTTTTTTAATTATTCCGCTCGGAAGAAAAATAAAAAGAAATACTAAACGGACTCCAAAAATTCCGAAATAAATTTTCACGGGCTTCTAAAATCAAGCAGCACAAGGTGAACATTTATTTGGGACCTAAATGCAATTTTGAAAAACGCACATTTTTCCTAAATTCAAATAAAACACCGAAAAACTCCGAAATAAAATCTTATTTGATTTTATTATTAAATCCTCAATATTTCTTTATTTTGGGAAAGTCATTTTATTCCCTCTATCATATTTTTGTAATAGAAATAATTGATGATAAAATAAATAAAATCAAATGATCCTATTGTAAAAATTTGAGAGAACTCAAATATGAAAATAACGAAATCCCTAACTCTCTCCGTGGGTCCTTGAGTTGCGTAGAATTTCTAGTATCAAAACCAAAAGCAAAATAAAATATGATATGCAATGATGATCTAATGTATAACATTCCAAATTGAAAATTTGGGATGTTACAAACCTACCCACCTTAAGATGAATCTCGCCCTCGAGATTCGGGTTGGCTAGAAAATAGGTGAGGGTGGTCCTTGAGAAAATCATCCTCTCGTTCCCAGGTGGCTTCATCTTCCATGTGGTGGCTCCACTGAACTTTGCAAAACTTCATAACCTTGCTGCGAGTGACTCGACTGGCAAACTCGAGAATCTTAATTGGTTTCTCCTCGTAGGTCAAATCGTTATCCAACTGAATAGTTTCCAAAGGCACTGTATCTCTCAACGGTATGTCAGCCATCTCCGCGTGACATTTCTTTAACTGAGAAACATGGAACACATCATGAACTCCTGACAATCCTTCAGGCAATTCCAACTTGTAGGCTACTTCTCCCATATGCTCCAAAACTCGATATGGTCCTACAAATCGTGGCGCTAACTTCCCTTTAACTCCAAAATGCTTTGTTCCCCGAAGTGGAGATACTCGAAGATAAGCTCTATCTCCAACTTCGTAAACTGTCTCCTTACGTTTAGAATCTGCATAACTCTTCTGTCTGGACTGGGCTACCTTGAGCCTATCGCGAATCAACTTCACCTTCTGTTCAGACTCTTTAATCAAGTCAGGTCCAAACAACTGGTGGTCTCCAACTTCGTCCCATGACAACGGTGTCCTGCACCTCCTTCCGTACAAGGCTTCGAAAGGGGCCATCTTTAAACTGGTTTGGTAACTGTTGTTGTAAGAGAACTCTGCATATGGAAAATTATCGTCCCAACTAGATCCATAATCTAGCGCACAAGCTCTCAGCATATCCTCCAAAATCTGATTTACTCTCTCGGTTTGTCCATCTATCTGTGGATGAAAAGCTGTACTGAATTCTAGCCTGGTACCCAAAGTTTTGTGCAACTGCTTCCAGAACCTTGAGGTAAACTGGGTTCCTCTATCTAATACGATACTCCTTGGAACTCCATGCAGACATACAATCCTGGTCATGTATATCTTTGCCAACTTAGCACTGGTGTAAGTGGTCTTTACTAGGATGAAATGAGCTACTTTTGTCAATCGATCAACTACAACCCAAATCGAGTAATAGCCTGCACGAGTCCTGGGTAATCCCGTGATAAAATCCATGCCTATCTTATCCCACTTCCATTCGGGTATCGGCAATGGTTGTAACCATCCTGCTGGCTTCTGATGCTCTTCCTTTACTCTCTGACATACATCACAAACTGCTACATACTCCGCAATATCCTTCTTCATTCCGGTCCACCAGAAAATATCCTTCAAATCCAAATACATCTTGGTATTTCCTGGGTGAATCGAATACAGTGAATCGTGTGCCTCTTGCAAAATCAACTTCCTGATCTCCGGGTCATTGGGCACGTAAACACGGTCTTCAAACCATAGGGTGTCGTGCTCGTCCTCACGAAATCCTTTAGCTTTTCCTTTGCTCAGTTTCTCCCTTAGAGCGGCAATCTCTTTGTTAGTTTTCTGAGCTTCCCTAATTTTATCCATCAAAGTTGACTGAATCTCCAATGCTGCTACATAGCCTCTCGGAACTATTTCCAAACATAGTTCACGAAGATTATCTGCTAACTCCTTGGGTATTTCTCCCGTCATTAACGTATTGACATGGCTCTTACGGCTTAATGCGTCAGCTACTACATTAGCCTTTCCGGGGTGATAATGCAATTTCATATCATAATCCTTGATAAGCTCCAACCATCTCCTTTGTCTAAGATTCAACTCCTTCTGTGTGAAAATGTACTTCAAACTCTTATGATCCGTGTACACCTCACAATGATTTCCAATGAGGAAATGTCTCCATGTTTTCAATGCATGCACTACGGCTGCTAACTCCAAATCATGCGTGGCATAATTCAACTCATGGGGCTTCAGTTGTCTTGAGGCATATGAAACAACTCTCCCTTCCTGCATAAGCACTGCTCCAAGTCCTCAACGTGAAGCGTCGCAATACACCTCATAATCTTTGGTCTGGTCTGGCAAAATCAACACTGGTGAGGTAACCAAACATTTCTTCAACTCCTGGAAACTAGCCTCACATTCCTCCGTCCATATGAACTTGGTATCTTTCTTCAACAACTCGGTCATAGGCTTCGCAATCTTTGAGAAATTCTCAATAAATCTCCGGTAGTATCCTGCGAGTCCAAGAAAACTCTGGATCTCTCCAACTGTTGTCGGTGCTTCCCATTTAGTCATGGTATAAACTTTAGTGGGATCTACTACTATTCCTTCTCCGGATATAACGTGTCCGAGAAATCCTACTTCCTTCAACCAAAACTCACATTTGCTGAACTTGGCATATAATTGATGTTCTCTGAGCTTTCCAAGTACCAAACGCAAATGCTCCTTATGCTCCTCTTCATTCTTCGAATAAACCAGGATATCATCAATGAACACTACGACGAACTTATCCAGAAACTCCATAAACACTTTGTTCATCATGTTCATAAAATAGGCAGGTGCGTTAGTCAGACCAAATGACATAACGGTATACTCGTACAGCCCATACCTGGTGGTAAAAGCTGTCTTCGGAATATCCTGTTCTCAAATCTTCAACTGGTGGTATCCTGATCGCAGATAGATCTTGGAAAATACCTTAGGTCCTTGCAATCGATCAAACAGATCATTGATCATTGGTAGTGGGTACTTGTTCTTGATCGTTACTTCGTTCAATCCTCGATAATCACCAACCATCCTTAACGATCCATCCTTCTTCTCCACTAGAAGTACTGGTGATCCCCAAGGCGAAGAACTTGGGCGAATATATCCCTTATCCAGTAACTCCTTAATCTGCTTCTTAATTTCCACCAAATCCTTTGCTGGCATCCTATATGGTCTCTTTGATATTGGCCCTGTCCCTGGCAATATAGCTCAATCAAAAACTCGATATCTCTATCCGGTGGCATGCCTGGCAACTCCTCTGGAAATACTTCAGGGAAATCCCTTACCACTGGTACTTCCTCCTGCACAACTCCTGTTAAGCAATTTACTTGAGTCCTCTTCGGCACATGTCGGGATACATACTTCATCCTTCTCCCTTCTGGTATGGTAAGCAAAATTGACTTACTAGCGCATTCAATATTCCCTTCATACTTTGATAACCAATCCATGCCTAATATCACATCCAATCCTTGAGATTCCAATACTATTAGGTCTGAGGGAAAAACATAGTTACCAATCCTTAATGGTAACCGATCACACCATAGACTAGCCACATACTCTGCTCCAGGCGAGGTTACTAACATGGGTGACCTAAGGGCTTGGGTTGATAGGTTGTACTTATCCACAAATCCCCTTGAGATGTATGAATGCGATGCACCAGTATCAAAAAGAATGAGTGCAGTAAATGACTTAACCAAAAACTTACCTATTACTGCATCGGGCTGAGCTTCAACCTCCTCCACGCTAACGTGGTTCACCTATCCCTTGTTGAAAGGGTTCGGCTTCTTCCCAGAACTTCCATTGCCATTTTGGCCTTCATGACATTCATTGGCATAATGTCCGGTCTTTGAACACTTAAAGCAAGTGACTTGGCTCAGGTCCTTCTTGGCTGGGGTTGATGGGTTGGTGCGGTTCTGGCCGTTGCTTCCTCCATTCCCATTACCATTATTGGTGCCATTGTGATTGTGCGAGCTACCTCCTCCATGGGTATGCTGAAAATGTCCTCCCGGTCTAGGGGTAAAACGTGGCTTCTGCTGAGCTCCTGAATTGTATTTCCCTTGTCCATACTTCCTCTTGCGATTCTCAATTTGCTACCATCAACTCCTGGTAGTTGTTTAAGGTTGCTACCATCAACTGCATTCTCAACTCATCATTTAGTCCTTCCAGAAACTTCTCCTGCTTAGCTGCATCCGTAGCGACGTCATCTGGGGCATAACGTGCTAACTTACTATAGTCCTCCACATACTGGCCAACTGTCCGTCCTCCTTGGTGTAAGTTGCGAAACTCACGCTTCTTCATGGCCATAGCTCCTACTGAAACATGTGCAGTACGAAAAGCCTGCTGAAACTGGTCCCATGTGACAGTGTCGACTGGGAAAGTGGCTGTGAAATTCTCCCACCATGATGCTGCGGGTCCTTCTAACTGATGTGCGGCAAACTTCACCTTCTCTGCATCTGTGCATCCTGCCGTGGTCAACTCCCTAGCGGTCTTGCGGAGTCAATCATCTGCTACTATCGGCTCGGTGCTACTGGAAAACACCGGCGGATTAAGCCTAAGAAAACGGGCTAAGTGATCAACAGGTGGTGGTGGTGGTGGGTTGTTGTTGTTGTTCCCTTGATTCTGATTCTGGACTAGCAACTGCATCAATGTGTTCTGCTGCTGGATCAACTGGGTGAGCTCCGGTGGAAAGGCAAATCCGGGGTCATGTCTCGGAGGCATCTGAGGGTTTAGAAAAGATGAGATGTAAGAATAGAGGGGGTCTAAAGAGAAAACACTACCCATATGCACATGAGGCAAAATCAAACAATTCACTTCATTCAATCAAACAAGGGCATACAATCGATCTATCTATCGCAAAAGTGCTCGGACTACTATATTTACATGGTGGACTACTACTACTACTGATGATGTAGTCTTCCGGGCTAATCTACTTGGGTTCTTCGTCTTCCTCTACTGGCGTAGGGCCTCCCATAAATATTGCATTCTTCTTGATTAGGTCGTCATTCTTCTCCACCAATACTTCAATTTCCTCTTCATAATCTTCACGTGTAGCCTTGAGTTCTTCCTCCAGTTCCTTGATTCTAGTCTTAGCATTCTTCAGATCTATCATGTCGGCGCACATCTGGTTCTCCTGTCGTCGAATGTGCTGGTTTATCTCCTGGATAAAAGCTGCGATTGATCTATCCTTCCTGGTGCTGATCATCTCCCAGTGCTCATCTCGCCACCCACAAATCTGGTAGATAGTATCCTTGAGATCATTGCGGTAGACTTCTCCAATGTGTCCCATGGCGATGTGAGCTGCCATGCTCTGTCCTAGACTCCAAGTTGGTGCATCAAAAGAAAACTCTATGGGCTCAGTGACTGGCATGAACGTCCTTCCTGGAATTTGAAATTGAATCATCTAGCGCTCTTCTTCAGGTAAAGTGGCGTTGTAGGTTCCGGTGAAGCTTGGTACTCCTATGTTCAGGTATCTAGTGACTTCCTTCAAGTGACGTCCAAAGGGTGTATCTTCATCCGGTTGCGTGAAATTGTTCCTTGCATCCGCCATCCTAAAGAGTAGAAAAGATGAGAGGTCAGAAGAGAAGAGAGTGAATAGTGATCTAGGTCTCTTAGCTTAGTGGTCGTGTCCTACAGTCAGCGTGTGCTCTGATAGCATCTCTGTAGCGACCAGACCTCAAACAGTCTGATCTCTGTGCTCCGGTGTCATCCCTGGATCAGTAATGCCGACACCACACATTACTCGGAGGATTTATAGCAGAGTAGCAATCACACACTTATTACATCGAGTGTCTCAAAAGAGAACTTATTACAATAAATATGGCTTAAGGCCATCTAATAACGATAACAGCGGAAGGCTTGGAAGATAAGTGAGTCCATCAACTCCAACGGCATCACAGAGTATAGAACCATGACCTAAAACTCCTTAATCGTCGTCTGAAAAGTCTGCAACATTAATGTTGCAGCCCGAAACGGGTCAGCACATGGAATATGCTGGCAATGTAACACATAGAGAGTAATGGAATGAAACAACTATTACTATATGCATATTTGGCTGGTGGAAAGCTCTATGGTTACAATTTTGCGTAAAGCCAATTTTTCCCAACTTCAAAGGAATAAAATTTATTTAACTATCATGGCAGTTGTTAAACATTGAGAATGGTTGACAGCATTCTCAATCCCAATTAAGCATCATCATTAAACATAACCCAACAAAATTAATTTAGAGTAACATGTTGAGGTTCACATGATAATCCAAGTACTAGATACTCAAGATGTCCATAACCGGGGACACGGCTAACCATGATTAGTTTATTACACTCTGCAGAGGTTTGCGCACTTTTCCCCACAAGACTCGATCGCCTCCATTTGGTTTCTCACACTACATGGTGTTTGAGAAGACGGATGATCGAGACATAGTCTTTCAGAAGCGCTAGCACCTTACGATCGGGTAGACCGTACCACCTACATCCCCTACATATGCTAGTCTACCACTGTAAGAGTTCGCATGACTTAGTCAACTATGCTAGAGCCCATAATAGCTTGTGGCTGCACACGGAAGTTTCTAGTATGAATAGTCTCATGATCCCTTTGGGCCTGGGTGGCGGTCCAAAAGAAAACAGGCAAGTCCTGGAATATCCAGGTGCCTCAATCCACTCAGATGTGTGTTTAAGTTGCCACCTTAGAAAAACCATTAATTAACAAACTCACATCTGTCATGGATATCACTCACCCAATCCACGTCTACTAGCATAGCATGGCATAAGCAATCGTAGAAGTAACTCCCAAAGGTTTGATAATAATCAGGTAATAGGTACTACCTCATCTACTTCCCATCCCACAATTTAATTACATCCTAATCATGCAATGTGTGAGGGTTGATCTAATGCAATAAAACTGGGTAGTAGAAAAGGTATGATCAAAGTGTTACTTGCCTTGCTGATGATCCGCGAAACCTAGAGATTCGAAGTAACAAGCGGCGCACTCCGGGTATTCTATCGCAGACAAACAAACAAGCATACAATAAGTACTCATCTAATGCATGGGTAAAACTCAAATAAGAGATCTAACCAGAAGGTTCAACTTAAGAACTCCGGTTGGCAAAAAGAATCAAATTGAACAAAGCAACGAAAATCAAACGGCGAAAGAAAACAACTTCGTTCGAGTAATCTGGATCTAGGGAAAATTTTACAGTAGAAAAATCTTGTTTAAGTTGGTTAAACGGATAGAGGGTTTCGAGGCGAAACTCCAGGCACTTGAATCGCCGGATTCCGATAAACGAGCGAAAAGTTATACTAAAAAGAAAATCGGATCAGGAATCGCGATAAAAAAAATCGCGGATTTAATCCGAGAAAAAGAAAAACGACGAACGCTCGCTAGAACGAACGAAAGGACGAACGCTCGCTATTTAAATAAACCGGAAAAACTGATCTATTTAAAAAAACCAAATCTAAAAAAACCGACGAAAAAACTGATCTAAATTTGTTTTAAAAAAACCTATGGCACAGAAGTCGAGGCGGCGGCGAACCTCGGGGGCAGCGGCGTCCGGCGGCGGTGGCGCGGGACGGCGGCTGCGGCAGCGCGTGGGGCGGGGCGGGCGGCTGGGGCGGCTAGGGTTCTCCCAGGGGGGCTGGGCCGGCTTTTAAATCCTGCCAGGCCAGAGTCCTATCCGGACACGGCCCGGTTAGGTCGGTTCACTTTTTTTAATTATTCCGCTCGTAAGAAAAATAAAAATAAATACTAAATGGACTCCAAAAATTCCGAAATAAATTTTCACGGGAAAATCAAGCCGCACAAGGTGAACATTTATTTGGGACCTAAATGCAATTTTGAAAAACACACATTTTTCCTAAATTCAAATAAAATACCGAAAAACTCTGAAATAAAATCTTATTTGATTTTATTATTAAATCCTCAATATTTCTTTATTTTGGGAAAGTCATTTTATTCCCTCTCTCATATTTTTGTAATAGAAATAATTGATGATAAAATAAATAAAATCAAATGATCCTATTCTCAAAATTTGAGAGAACGCAAATATGAAAATAATGAAATCCCCAACTCTCTCCGTGGGTCCTTGAGTTGCGTAGAATTTCTAGGATCAAAACCAAAAGCAAAATAAAATATGATATGCAATGATGATCTAATGTATAACATTCCAAATTGAAAATTTGGGATGTTACACATCATCTTATGTGAACATCACTCTATGTCTATGGATATCCTTGTTTGTTCCTTGTTGGACTAACCCGTCTAGGTATTGAAAGTGCAACTCACTCCAATGGATTGCTCCAAATGATCTACATCAACATTGAGCATCTACATCTTCAACACCTACATGAAGTCATCATCGACAAAACCCAAGGTTAGTTCATCCCTCTTAGGGGGGATATCACATCTAGGGGAGCTTTACTCTAATCAATTGAGCTAAAGCAACTCTAATGGTGTGAACACAACAATGCTTTATGTAAAAGTGGCAACCCCACTTGTTCTTAAACGATGAGTATGACCTACGATCAAATGTTCTCATTTGACTCCTCAGTCAATATACTCATATATAGATGACCTAGTCATCGCCAATTTCTTGATAGATGCTAGAGTGTTTGTGCATGCTTTGCCACATATTATATTTGCCATTTTATTGTGTGAGCATGTTGGTTGCATATTTTACTCATTCGAGGACATCCACTTCTTATTTTGATTGTTTGGCGTTTTTCTCTTTTGACAAGTGGATGGACAAGAGTGCCTAAGAACCTCCTCTAGCTATCTATGCTTTTCTCTTCTCAAACTCTATTCATGCTACATCACAAAGTTTGATCAAGTCAGATTCGAACCACTCTGTGTGAGGATCACTCGGAGTCCCCGATTCGTCATAGACTTAAACTTCCAAAAACTCTTTGTGCATTTCGGTATGGCCGAGTCATCCACTTCAGTCACACCGAGTTCACTAAGTTGATCTAGGTTTTCCATCTCGGTGCCACTGAGTTGTTCCACTCGGTCACACCGGCAGGGTCGGGATATATATACCCACGGGTGAGGTTTTCGAAATTTCTTCAACCTCCGCAGCCCACGCGTGTGTCCTGCTCTACCTCCTCAGGTCTTCGGATCGTCTCCTCGCTGCCGGCGACCTCCCGCCGCTGGTTTCTATCACCGTCAATGGAAATCTGCTCCGCCATTGCCGCCGTAGAGAACCTCCGCCGAACTAGGGTATGGGTTCGACTCTATGTGCTAATTCCTTAACTTTGATTCATAGCACATTACTTTGCCATGATCATGACCACGTATGCAAACAATCCATCCACTGAAAACTTCCTTTAGGTTAGATTGGATTTGAAAATTTAGGGTTAGGTCTCCGTCGGACTCATCTCAGACCGACCAAATTGTAGAAATCGGTATCACCTATTTGGCTTAGGCCATAGCACATGCATTTTCGGTCTAACCGAAAATTGCAAATTGGTGTGACCAAGTTCGATTCTCTGTGAAACCCTAGCAGTCTCGGTGCCACCGAACTGTTACTCGGTCTGACCGAGTTCACTAGTTTAGGTTCCAAAAGCTGCTTCGGTATCACCGAGTTTATCAAATCGGTAGCTCCGAAATGCTTTCTGTGGAGAACTAAAACTAAGTTTTTAAGTCATATGTTTTGCAAAAATTCTGTACTTTGTGATGCTCATCCACTCTACCTCATCTACATCTATTCACAGGGTTTGTTGTCAGTGATTGCCAAGATGTCTGACCAAAGTGGTAGTCAGAACAAATCTGAGGAACATGTGCAATTGAGTGAGGGTTCAGATCCCTCAAGCAACTATGATGAGGGCAGTAGAAGCACACCGAGTAACTTGCCCAAGGCATCCACTAGAGCAAGGAAGAAGAAAACCTCAGACTCTGAGGATGAAGATTATGTGGCTGTTGAGGATGAGGCCACCTCAAAGAAGAAAGTGCTGAAGAAGGAGTATGGGTCAGCTGCTACAACAAAGCCATGGATGCACAAGAAGGCACCTGCCAAGAGAATGCCAACATCCAAGCCTAGGAATGTAGGCTTGGAAGAAACTATGGAGTTCACTCTTGAACCCAAAGAGGCTGGACAAGGCAAGAAGAGAAAGGAGAGAGTCAAGAAGACCACTTCTAGAGTTCTAGGGAGATCATCCATGTTTAAGGATCCAGCAGAAGAAGAGGAAGAGGAAGAGGATGCTCCAGCACCCAAAGCTCAGAAGCTAATGGGAGATGCTATTAAGTCAGGGGCTACAACATCAAATCCCAAGTCTGCTCCCAAAGCTCAAGCTCAGAAGTCAAAGCCCAAGAGGAACTAGAAGTATTCCTCCTGAAGAGAAGAACACAGGCCCCAATGCCTCAAGCTGAAGAAGAGGATGATGAGTCTCTTGTTTTCAGGAAATTGAAACCCAAGATCCCAGACCACAACGATGCTCATTGCTACCTCTTGAGCACTGTGTTGGATTTCCTTGAAGAGGAAAGGATGATGTAGCAAAGTAGCGTAAGTATTTCCCTCAGTTTTTGAGAACCAAGGTATCAATCCAGTAGGAGGCTGCGTGCGCGTCCCTAGTATCTGTACAAAACAAATAACTCCTCGCAAACAACGCGATAAGGGGTTGTCAATCCCTTCGCGGTCACTTACGAGAGTGAGATCTGATAGATATGATAAGATAATATTTTTGGTATTTTTATGATAAAGATGCAAAGTAAAAAAGGAAATAACTAAGTATTGGAAGATTAATATGATGAAGATAGACCCAGGGGCCATAGGTTTCACTAGTGGCTTCTCTCAAGAGCATAAGTATTTTACGATGGGTGAACGAATTACTATTGAGCAATTGACAGAATTGAGCATAGTTATGAGAATATCTAGGTATGATCATGTATATAGGCATCACGTCCGAGACAAGTAGACCGACTCCTGCCTGCATCTACTACTATTACTCCACTCATCGACCGCTATCCAGCGTGCATCTAGAGTATTAAGTTCATGAAAACAGAGTAACGCCTTAAGCAAGATGACATGATGTAGTGGGATAAATTCATGCAATATGATAAAAAACCCATCTTATTATCCTCGATGGTAACAATACAATACGTGCCTTGCTGCCCCTACTGTCACTGGGAAAGGACACCGCAAGATTGAACCCAAAGCTAAGCACTTCTCCCATTGCAAGAAAGATCAATCTAGTAGGCCAAACCAAACTAATAATTCAAAGAGACTTGCAAAGATAACCAATCATACATAAAAGAATTCAGAGAAGATTCAAATATTGTTCATAGATAATCTTGATCATAAACCCACAATACATCGGTCTCAACAAATACACCGCAAAAAGAAGATTACATCGAATAGATTTCGACAAGAGAGGGGAAGAACATTGTATTGCGATCCAAAAAGAGAGAAGAAGCCATCTAGCTAATAACTATGGACCCGAAGGTCTGAGATAAACTACTCACACTTCATCGGAGAGGCTATGGTGTTGATGTAGAAGCCCACTGTGATGGATGCCTCCTCCGGTGGAGCTCCGGAGCAGCCCCCAAGATGGGATCTTGTGGATACAGAAAGTTACGGTGGTGGAATTAGGGTTTTGGCTCCGTATCTAATCATTTGAGGGTACGTAGGTATATATAGGAGGAAGGAGTACGTCGATGGAGCAACAGGGGGCCCACGAGAGTGGAGGGCGCGCTTGGTGGAGTAGGTGCGCCCCCCTACCTCGTGGCTTCCTCCTTTGTTTCTTGACGTAGGGTCCAAGTCTCCTGGATCATGTTCGGTGAGAAAATCACGTTCCCGAAGGTTTCATTCCGTTTGGACTCCGTTTGATATTCCTTTTCTTCGAAACCATAAAATAGGCAAAAAACAGCAATTCTGGGCTGAGCCTCCGGTTAATAGGTTAGTCCCAAAATAATATAAAAGTGGATAATAAAGCCCAATAATTTCCAAAACAGTAGATAATATAGCATGGAGCAATCAAAAATTATAGATACGTTGGAGACGTATCAAGCATCCGCAAGCTTAATTCATGCTCGTCCTCGAGTAGGTAAATGATAAAAACAGAATTTTTGATGTGGAATGCTACTTGGCATAATTTTAATGTAATTCTTCTTAATTGTGGTATGGATATTCAGATCCGAAAGATTCAAGATAAAAGTTCATATTGACATAAAAATAATAATACTTCAAGCATACTAACTAAGCAATTATGTCTTCTCAAAATAACATGGCCAAAGAAAGTTCATCCCTACAAAATCATATAGTTTAGTCATGCTCCATTTTCATCACACAAGAATGCTCTCATCATGCACAACCCTGATGAGAAGCCAAGTAATTGTGTCATACTTTAGTAATCTCAAACCTATAAACTTTCACGCAATATATGAGCGCGAGCCATGGACATAGCACTATGGGTGGAATAGAATATGATGATGGGGGTTATGTGGAGAAGACAAAAAAGGAGAAAGTCTCACATCAACAAGGCTAATCAATGGGCTATGGAGATGCCCATCGATTGATGTTAATGCAAGGAATAGGGATTGCCATGCAACGGATGCACTAGAGCTATAAATGTATGAAAGCTCAACAAAAGAAACTAAGTGGGTGTGCATCCAACTTGCTTGCTCACGAAGACCTAGGGCACTTGAGGAGGCCCATTGTTGGAATATACAAGCCAAGTTCTATAATGAAAAATTCCCACTAGTATATGAAAGTGACAAAACAAAAGACTCTCTATCATGAAGATTATGGTGCTACTTTGAAGCACAAGTGTGGCAAAGGATAGTAGCATTGTCCCTTCTCTCTTTTTATCTCATTTTTTGGGCCTTCTCTTTTTTATGGCCTTTCTCTTTTTTTCATTCCTCACTTGGGACAATGCTCTAGAAAATGATGATCATCACACTTCTATTTATTTACAACTCAATGATTACAACTCGATGCTAGAACAAAAGATGACTCTATATGAATGCTTCCGGCGGTGTACTAGGATATGCAATGAATCAAGAGTGACATGTATGAAAGAATTATGAATGGTGGCTTTGCCACAAATACTATGTCAACTACATGATCATGCCAAGCAATATGACAATGATGAATGTGTCATGATAAAAGGAATGGTGGAAAGTTGCATGGCAATATATCTCGGAATGGCTATGGAAATGCCATAATAGGTAGGTATGGTGGCTTTTTTGAGGAAGATATAAGGAGGTTTATGTGTGAAAGAGCGTATCATATCACGGGGTTTGGATGCACCGGCGAAGTTTGCACCAACTCTCAATGTGAGAAAGGCCAATGCACGGTACCGAAGAGGCTAGCAATGATGGAAGGGTAAGAGTGCGTATAATCCATGGACTCAACATTAGTCATAAAGAACTCACATACTTATTGCAAAAATCTACAAGTCATCAAAAACCAAGCACTACGCGCATGCTCCTAGGGGGATAGATTGGTAGGAAAAGACCATCGCTCGTCCCCGACTGCCACTCATAAGGAGGACAATCAAAGAACACCTCATGTTTCAAATTTGATACATAATGTTTACCATACGTGCATGCTACGGGAATTGCAAACTTCAACACAAGCATTTCTCATATTCACAACTACTCAACTAGCACGACTTTGATATTATTGCCTCCATATCTCAAAACAATCATCAAGCATCAAACTTCTCTTAGTATTCAAAACACTCATAATAATTTTTTTACTAATCTTGAATACCTAGCATATTAGTATTATTTAAGCAAATTACCATGCTATTTAAGACTGTCAAAATAATCTAAGTGAAGCATGAGAGATTAATAGTTTCTATAAAACAAATCCACCACCGTGCTCTAAAAGATATAAGTGAAGTACTAGAGCAAAGCTATATAACTCAAAAGATATAAAGTGAAGCACATAGAGTATTCTAACAAATTCCAAATCATGTATGGCTCTCTCAAAAGGTGTGTACAGAAAGGATGATTGTGGTAAACTAAAAATCAAAGACTCAAATCATACAAGACACTCCAAGCAAAACACATATCATGTGGTGATATAGCTCCAAGTAAAGTTACCGATAGAAGTAGACGAAAGAGGGGATGCCTTCTGGGGCATCCCCAAGCTTTGGCTTTTAGGTGTCCTTAGATTATTTTGGGGGTGTCATGGGAATCCCCAAGCTTAGGCTCTTGCCACTCCTTGTTCCATAATCCATCAAATCTTTACCCAAAACTTGAAAACTTCACAACACAAAACTCAAAGTAGAAAATCTCGTGAGCTCCGTTAGCGAAAGAAAAAAAAGACCACTTCAAGGTACTGTAATGAACTCATTATTTATTTATATTGGTGTTAAAACTACTTTATTCCAACTTCTCTATGGTTTATAAACTATTTTACCAGACATAGATTCATCAAAATAAGCAAACAACACACGAAAAACAGAATCTGTCAAAAACAGAACAGTCTGTAGTAATCTGTAACTAGCGCAAGATATGGAACCCCAAAAATTCTAAAATAAATTGCTGGACGTGAGGTATTTATATATTAATCATCTGCAGAAATAATTAACTAAATAGAACTTTCCAAATAAAAATGGCAGCAGTTCTCGTGAGTGCTAAAGTTTCTGTTTTTTACAGCAAGATATCAAGACATTCTCCAAGTCTTCCCAACAGTTCTACTTGGCACAAACACTAATTAAACACAAAAAACACAACCAAAACAGAGGCTAGGTAAATTATTTATTACTAAACAGGATCAAAAAGCAAGGAATAAAAATAAAATTGGGTTCCCTCCCAACAAGTGCTATCGTTTAACGCCCCTAGCTAGGCATAAAAAGCAAGGATAGATCTAGGTATTGCCATCTTTGGTAGGCAATACATATGTGGCTCTCATAATAGATTCATAAGGTAATTTAATTTTATTTCTAGGAAAGTGTTCCATGCCTTTCCTTAACGGAAATTGGAATCTAATATTTCCTTCCTTCATATCAATAATCGCACCAATCGTTCTATGGAAAGGTCTACCAAGAATAATAGGACATGAAGGATTGCAATCTATGTCAAGAACGATAAAATCTATGGGCACATAATTCCTATTTGCAACAATAAGAACATCATTAATTCTTCCCAAGTGGAATCCGCAAGGTGCAAGTTTAGAGAGCAATCATCAAAATCACGGAAACCTAACAAATCACACAAAGTCTTTGGAATCCTGGAAACACTAGCACCCAAATCACACAAAGCATAGCATTCATGATCTTTAATTTTAATTTTAATAGTAGGTTCCCACTCATCATAAAGTTTTCTAGGGATAGAAACTTCCAACTCAAGTTTTTCTTCATAAGATTGCATCAAGGCATCAACGATATGTTTAATAAACGCTTTATTTTGACTATAAGCATGAGGAGAATTTAGCACGGATTGCAACAAGGAAATACAATCAATTAAATAGCAATTTTCATAATTATATTCCTTGAAATCCAAAACAGTGGGTTTAGCAACATCTAGGGTTTTAATTTCTTCAAACCCACTTTCATCAAATTTAGCATCAAGATGTAAAAACTCTGAATTTTTGGAATGCCTTCTAGGTAAAGGTGGATCATATTCAGTCCCATCATTATCAAGATTCATATTGCAAAACAAAGATTTAATAGGGGACACATCAATAACTTTTAGATCTTCATCTTTATTTTCATAGGAAATAGAAGAACATGCTCTTATAAAGGCATCTTTCTTAGCACGCATCCTAGCGGTTCTTTCTTTGCACTCATCAATGGAAATTCTCATGGCTTTGAGAGACTCGTTGATATCATGCTTAGGTGTAATAGATCTAAGTTTCAAAGAATCAATATCAAGAGAAATTCTATAAGTGTTCCTAGCCAAATCATCAATCTTAAGAATTTTTCTTCAATCAAAGCATTGAAATTCTTTTGCAAAGTAATAAATTCTTTAATATTAGATTCAAAATCAGAGGCCATCTTATTATAATTTCCATAAGAATTGTTGTAGGAATTACCATAATTATTAGAGGGATTACTGATACATCTCCAACATATCTATAATCTTTTATTGTTCCATGCTATTATATTATCAACCTTGGATGTTTTATATGCATTTATATGCTATTTTATATGATTTTTGGGACTAACCTATTAACCCAGAGCCCAGTGCCAGTTTCTGTTTTTTTTCCTTTTTTAGAGTATCGCAGAAAAGGAAAATCAAACGGAGTCCAATTGACCTGAAACTTCACGGAACTTATTTTTGGAACAGAAGCAATCCAGGAGACTTGGGGTCTACGTAAGGGAAGCAACAAGGAAGGCACGAGGCAGGGGGGCGCGCCCTCCACCCTCATGGGCCCCTCGTGGCTCCCCTGATGTACTTCTTCCTCCTATATATATCCATATACCCTAAAAACATCCGAGAGCACAATAGATCGGGAGTTCCGCCGCCAGAAGCCTCTGTAGCCACCAAAACCCAATCTAGACCCGTTCCGGCACCCTGCCAGAGGCAGAATCCCTCTCCGATGGCCATCTTCATCATCCTGGTGCTCTCCATGACGAGGAGGGAGTAGTTCTCCCTCGGGGCTGAGGGTATGTACCAGTAGCTATGTGTTTGATCTCTCTCTCTCTCTTGTGTTCTTGAGGTGATACGATCTTGATGTATCGCGAGATTTGCTATTATAGTTGGATCTTATGATGTTTTCTCCCACTCTACTCTCTTGTAATGGATTGAGTTTCCCCCTTGAAGTTATCTTATCGGATTGAGTCTTTAAAGATTTGAGAACACTTGATGTATGTCTTGCCGTGCATATCTGTGGTGACAATGGGATATCACGTGATTCACTTGATGTATGTTTTTGTGATCAACTTGCGGGTTCCGCCCATGAACCTATGCATAGGGGTTGGCACACGTTTTCATCGTGATTCTTCGATAGGAAATTTGGGGCACTCTTTGAGATTCTATGTGTTGGTCGAATAGATGAATCTGAGATTGTGTGATGCATATCGTATAATCATACCCATAGATACTTGAGGTGACATTGGAGTATCTAGGTGACATTAGGGTTTTGGTTGATTTGTGTCTCAAGGTGTTATTCTAGTACGAACTCTAGGGCTGTTTGTGACACTTACAGGAATAGCCCAACGGATTGATTGGAAAGAATAACTTTGAGGTGGTTTCGTACGCTACCATAATCTCTTCGTTTGTTCTCCGCTATTAGTGACTCTGGAGTGACTCTTTGTTGCATGTTGAAGGATAGTTATATGATCCAATTATGTTATTATTGTTGAGAGGACTTGCACTAGTGAAAGTATGAACCCTAGGCCTTGTTTCCTAGCATTGCAATACCGTTTACGCTCACTTTTATCATTAGTTACCTTGCTGTTTTTATATTTTCAGATTACAAAAACATATATCTACCATCCATACACCACTTGTATCACCATCTCTTCGCCGAACTAATGCACATATACAATTTACCATTGTATTGGGTGTGTTGGGGACACAAGAGACTCTTTGTTATTTGGTTGCAGGGTTGCTTGAGAGAGACCATCTTCATCCTACGCCTCCTACGGATTGATAAACCTTAGGTCATCCACTTGAGGGAAATTTGCTACTGTCCTACAAACCTCTGCACTTGGAGGCCCAACAACGTCTACAAGAAGAAGGTTGTGTAGTAGACATCAAGCTCTTTTCTGGCGCCTTTGCCGGGGAGGTGAGTTCTTGAAGGTATATCTTTAGATCTTGCAATCGTATCTTTTTGTTTCTTGTTTTAGCACTAGTCTAGTTTATAAAAGAAAACTACAAAAAAAGGAATTGAGTTTGACTCATATGCTTCATCTTTTTAATATCTTTCGTGAGTATGATGGAAAGGAAAATTGTGCCAAAGTGTTATAAGAAGAATGCATTAGAATGTTTGGCACTAAATATTTGAATGATGAGCATGATTGCAATGTTGTTAGTATGAATTTCTTGAATATCCATGATGCTAATGATATGCAAAGCCACAAGCTTGGGGAAGCTATGTTTGATGAAGATGATATTTTTTGTCCCCCAAGTTTTGATGAGAAAATTTATTATGATGAAAGCATGCCTCCTATTTATGATAATTATATTCATGAAAGTGGATTTGGAGATGTCATGACTTTATTTTGTGATGAATCCACTATTCTGGAAGACGTTCCAATTGATTATGAGAACAAAGTTTCTATCTATGATGATTATTGTGATGACTTGTATGCTATAAAGAATAATGATATCCATGGAACTTGTCATCATGATTTTAGTTTTCAATTGGATTATGCCTCACATGATAATTATTTTGTTGAGTTCGCTCCCACTATTATTCATGAGAAGAATTTTGCTTGTGTGGAGAGTAATAAAATTTCTATTCTTGTAGATAAAGAAAATATTGCTTTAGGTGATGGTTATATTGTTGAATTCATTCATGATTCTACTGAAAATTATTATGGGGGAGGAACATATGCTTGTAGGAATTGCAATAATATCAAGTTTCCTCTCTATGTGCTTAAAGTTATGAAGTTATGCTTGTTTTACCTTCCTATGCAAGTTGATTCTTGTTCCCAAAAGTTGTTTGCTCACAAAATCCCTATGCATAGGAAGTGGGTTAGACTTAAATGTGCTAGTCATATTCTTCATGATGCTCTCTTTATATTTCAATTCTTATCCTTTATGTGAGCATCATTGAAATCATCATGCCTAGCTAGGGGCGTTAAACGATAGCGCTTGTTGGGAGGCAACCCAACTTTATTTTTGTTCCTGTTTAGTAAAAAATAATTTATCTAGACTCTATTATGGTTGTGTTTTTTGTGTTTAATTAGTGTTTGTGCCAAGTAGAACCATTGGGAAGACTTGGGGAAAGCCTTTTCGATCTTGCTGTAAAAAACAGAAACTTTAGCGCTCACGAGAATTGCTTCCATTTTTATTTGGATAGTGATATTTAGTTAATTATTTTTGCAAATGGTTAATATATAAATTCCTCACGTCCAGCAATTTATTTTAGAATTTTTGGGGTTCCAGAAGTTTGCGTTAGTTACAGATTACTACAGACTGTTCTGTTTTTGACAGATTCTGTTTTTGTATGTTGTTTGCTTATTTTAATGAATCTATGGCTAGTAAAAGAGTTTATAAACCATAGAGAAGTTGGAATACAGTAGGTTTAACACCAATATAAATAAATAATGAGTTCATTACAGTACCTTGAAGTGGTGTTTTCTTTTCTTTCGCTAACGGAGCTTACGAGTTTTCTGTTAAGTTATGTGTTGTGAAGTTTTCAAGTTTTGGGTAAAGATTCGATGTATTATGGAATAAGGAGAGGCAAGAGCCTAACCTTGGGGATGCCCAAGGCACCCCAAGGAAATATTCAAGGACAACCAAGAGCCTAAGCTTGGGGATGCTGAAAGTGCAACTATCCCTAGGTGGTTTTGGTAATTCATAACAACATATAGCTCATTGAGCTAATACTATTCCAAGATAATTATTTCAGGAAAGCTCAATGATTGGCATGGCATGGATGTGAAAGTTGAACCCTCAAAATGCTAAGGACAATGGATTGGCTCAAGCTCAAAAGCTCAATACTCTTCATTTTATATTTTAGTGATCCAAGATCACATTGAGCCCATAGGAAAAGCCAATACTATTAAGGAGGGATGAGGTGTTGCTTAATGAGCCTCTTGCTTCATGTGTTTAGTGATATGCTCCAAAACCCTCAACTACTTTCCCATATCCACATATGACCTAAACTCTAAGCCAAACTCGGTCCTACCGATTCTTCCTGTCCGGCGCCACATCTTCAATGTCTACATGAAGTCATCATCGACAAAACCCAAGGTTAGTTCATCCCTCTTAGGGGGGATATCACATCTAGGGGGAGCTTTACTCTAAGACTGAGCTAAAGCAACTCTAAAGATGTGAACAAAACAATGCTTTATGTAAAAGTGGTAACCCCACTTGAGCTTAAACGATGAGTATGACCTACGATCAAGTGTTCTCACTTGACTCCTAAGTCAATATACTCATATATAGATGACCTAGTCATCGCAAATTGCTTGATAGATGCTAGAATTGGTTGTGCATGCCTTGCCACATATTTCATTTGCCATCTTATTGTGTGAGCATGCTGATTGCATATTTTACTCATTCGAGGACATCCACTTGTTGCTTTGATTGTTCGGTTTTATTTCTTTTTGCCAAGTGGATGGACAAGAATGCCTAATAACCTCCTCTAGCTATCTATGCTTTTCTTGTCTCAAACTCTATTCATGCTGCATCACAAAATTTGATCAAGTCAGATTCGAACCACTCTGTGTGAGGAGCGCTCGGAGTCCCCGATTCGTCATAGACTTAAACTTCCAAAACCTCTTTATGATTCTCGGTCTGACCGATACTCCACTTTCGGTCCTACCGAGATCATTTAGTTGATCTAGGTTTTCGATCTCGGTGCAACCGATTTGAACCTTTCGGTCTCACCAAGTTTCAGTAACTGCACGCAGTTATGAATCTCGGTGCCACCGAGTTGTTCAACTCGGTCACACCGACAGGGTCGGGCTATATATAGTCACGGGCAAAATTTGGAAATTTCTCCGAACCCCTTCGCCCGCGCGATAGCCTGCTCTGCCCCCGAGGTCTCCGGGTCGTCTTCTCGCCACCAGCAGCCTCCAGTCGCTGGTCTCCGTCGCCGTCAACGGGATTTCTGCCCCGCCGTTGCCGCCGTAGCAAGTCCCCGCCGAACTAGGGTATGGACTTGATCTTTGTGCTATTCCTCAATCTGATTCCTAGCACATTGTGATCATATTGTTTCTGGCCACGTTTGATAAACTTCTATCCAGTCAAAACGCTCATAGATTAGGTTTGATTCGAAAATTCTAGGTTTAGGTTTCCGCCGAAACCATCTCGGACCCACCGAGTTGAAAAACTCGGTCCCACCGATTTGGCTTATGCCATTGCACAAGTAAAACTCGGTCTGACCGAGAATTACTATCGGTGTGACCGATTATTGAACTTAGTGAAACCCTAGCAGTCTCGGTGCCAACGAACTGTGACTCGGTCTAACCGAGTTCACTAGTTTAGGTTCCAAAACTGCTTCGGTATCACCGAGTTTGAAAATCAGTAGATCCGAGATGATTTCAGTGGGAAACTAAAACTAACTTTTTGGATCATTCTTTTTGCAAAAATCTCTGCATTTTGTGATGCTCATCCACTCTATCTCTTCTATACTCTATTCACAGGGTCAGCAGTCAGTTTGCAACATGTCAGACCAGAGTGACAGCCAAAACTTGTCAGAGCAGCAAGTGCAGTTGAGTGAGGGCACTAGCCCCTCAAGTTCCTCAGATGATGGCAGCAGGAGCACACCCAGCAACCTGCCTAAAGCTGCCACGAGACAAAGGAAGAAGAAAACCTCAGATTCTGAAGATGAGGACTATGTGGCAGAGGAAGAGGCCACTTCCAAGAGAGTTGAGCCAGCTCAAGGCTCAAAGCCAGGCTTGAAAATCAAGAGGCCAGCAGGCAGGCAGCCCATGTCAAAGGCTAGAGCCTCAACTGAGAAGCCTGCTCCCATTGAGCCCGTTGGAGCTGAGGGCAAGAAAAGGAAAGAGAGAGTGAAGAAGACTGTGGCTAGAGTGCTTGGGAAGGCCTCCATCATGGTAGAAGAGGAGGAGGAAGAAGAGGCAGCTGCACTAGCGCCCAAGGCAGCCAAACTTATGGGAGATGCCATAAGGTCAGGGGGAGCTGCATCCAAGCCCAAGGAAGCACCTAAGGCTGCATCTAAGCCTAAAAGTGCACCAAAGAGAAACACAAGAAGCATCCCAGCCACTGAGAAGAACAAGGCCCCAGTGCCTGAGACTGTTGCAGAGGAAGAAGAAGAGAGTGTCCTTCGGAAGCTCAAGCCCAAGATCCCAGACCACAACGATGCTCATCCTGTGGCTGAGGATATGAAGCTAAGGAGAGACTCAGGGCTCAGGAAGTGGAGAGAAGCAGATCCATATGCTTTTAGGAGAAGGACTGCAGTGGACTACAGATTTCATACCAAGGAGCAGCAAGATTTCTATGAGAAAGTGCTACTTGACAAGAAGCCAATTGTATGTGACATGAGATGGGTCGACTAGACCTATATCAAGGATAATGAAGAGTACTACCCAGGAGTTCAGGACAGCTTTAAGGCGTGTGGAGTAGAGGACTTTGTTGGGCAAAAGCTCACAAAGTGGAACGAGGAACTCATCATGCAGTTCTACTCCACATCTCACTTTTATCCAGATGGGAGGATTACATGGCTGTCTGAGGGTACGAGGTACCACTCTACTATTGAGGAATGGGCGAAGCTGATCAATGCCCCAGAGGAGCAAGCAGATGACCTGGACATTTATGGCAAGAAAAAGATGGACCACAACTCCATGTCCAACATGTACAAGGAGATTCAGAATGAAGCACTTGACACGTTCAAGTTTGGCTCAGTGCATTATCTGCTCTCAGGATTGCCTACGATCAACTGGATCCTTAGGCATACCCTTCTGCCCAAGTCTGGAGATCACAAGATGATCAGAGGTCACGCGATCAATTTGCTTCATGTTTTTGACGTGCCTCAAAAATTCAAAGTCATGAGCCTTATAGTGGAAACAATCAAAAGGACTGCGGCAGATCAGAAGAGGAGCTATGGATATGCCCCTCAGATTCAGGAGCTCATCAACTCCAAGATGGGCACAGGCATATATTTGTTGGATAAGGAACACCTGCCCATCCGCCTAGATTTTGAGAACAATGAAGTTGTGATGATAGAGAATGAACCATCATCTGCCCATGCACAAGCTCAGAAGGAGAAGGCGAAGAAGGAGAAAGCTGCCAGGATGCCTACTCAAGCGGAGGCATCTGACTATTTCTTGAAGACCAAACAAGAGCAGCTCAGTTACTTGATTGCGTCCACCCTGCGGACTGAGCAGAGTATAGCCACCCTGACTCAGAACCAGGCGAGTTTAGAGAGGATCATGGAACAGAGGTTCTATGACTTGGACATCAAGGTAACAGAAGTTCAGTCTGCAGTGGAGCAGCTCCAGGAGGACATGAATGAGAGGAGAGGCAGGACCACGACTCATGCATTTGCGAGGGTGCCACGAGGTCCGAGGTCGTCTGCACTGCCAGTTGCTGACACCAGAGCTACAACGTCTGCACCAGCCACAGCCTCAGTTCCACCAGCTCCAGCATCCACTTCAGCTTCCACTCCGACCACGTCTACCGAAGGCTTCGTCCTTGGAGTGATCCGGACTCCACCACCACCTGAAGATCAAGCCTGAGCATCGATCTAGTGCTATGCATTTTCTAGAACTTTTTGGTAACTTGTTGCCAAAGGGGGAGAATATGTATAGATCATAGGCTTCGAGAGAGAGAGTGTTGCTTTTCTCTCTTGCTTTATTTGGTGGTTTTTCGAACTTTGTTTGCTTGTGTGTGAGATACTACGTCCTTATGCCTGTGAGACATCGATGATCATGTGTTTGATCATAAGCTACACTTAATGTTTGCTTGATGCTTGCTTAAATATTATCATTCTATCTATTGTTTGTGATCATTCACTATTCTTGGTGATGAGTGCATGTATTTCAATCTTATCATTTTTTTTGAGCGCTCCACCAAGATGTATGTGACATGGAAGAGTAACCCATGATTCTAACTCCTTGTGCATTTGCAGTCCAAAGCAAATTTTAAATATGCACAAATTTAGGGGGAGCTCTTACTTATCACATACCTCTCAAAGCGACGATATATTTCATGCTTATTATCATTTGTCGAAGCTTTGATCTATATGTTGTCATCAATTACCAAAAAGGGGGAGATTGAAAGTGCAACTATCCCTAGGTGGTTTTGGTAATTCATAACAACATATAGCTCATTGAGCTAATACTATTCCAAGATAATTATTTCAGGAAAGCTCAATGATTGGCATGGCATGGATGTGAAACTGGAACCCTCAAAATGCTAAGGACAATGGATTGGCTCAAGCTCAAAAGCTCAAGACTCTTCATTTTATATTTTAGTGATCCAAGATCACATTGAGTCCATAGGAAAAGCCAATACTATTAAGGAGGGATGAGGTGTCGCTTAATGAGCCTCTTGCTTCATGTGCTTAGTGATATGCTCCAAAACCCTCAACTACTTTCCCATATCCACATATGACCTAAACTCTAAGCCAAACTCGGTCCTACCGATTCTTCCTGTCCGGCGCCACCGAGTTTCACTTGTCATTAGCCACTGCCAAACCCTAGCAATTCGGTTCTACCGATAAGGATCTCGGTCCCACCGAGATGGGGTTGCAAACTCTCTGTTTCCCTTTCGTAACTTTTCGGTCCCACCGAAAGAGCGAATCGGTCCCACCGAGATTGCAATGTAAACTCAGTGTTTCCCCTTTGTAAATTTTCGGTCTCACCGAGTTCCACTCGGTCTCACCGAGTTTGCCTGACCAACTCTCTGGTTAGCTAATTACCAAATTCGGTCTCACTGAGTTTGTGTAATCGGTCTCACCGAGATTACGTTATGCCCAAACCCTAACCGAATCGGTCCTACCGAGTTGCATGTCAGTCCCACCGAAATTCCTAACGGTCACTAGGTTTACTATTTCGGTCAGAACGAGTTTATTGATTCGTTCCCACCGAGATTGGAAAACTGTGTAACGGTTGGATTTTGTGTGGAGGCTATATATACCCCTCCACCTCTTTCTCATTCAGTGAAAGAGCCATCAGAACACACACATCATTCCAACTCATATGTTCTGAGAGAGAACCACCTACTCATGTGTTGAGACCAAGACATTCCATTCCTACCATATGAATCTTGATCTCTAGCCTTCCCAAGTTGCTTTCCACTCAAATCTTCTTTCCACCAAATCCAAATCCTATGAGAGAGAGTTGAGTGTTGGGGAGACTATCATTTGAAGCACAAGAGCAAGGAGTTCATTACCTACACACCATTTGTTACTTCTTGGAGAGTGGTGTCTCCTAGATTGGCTAGGTGTCACTTGGGAGCCTCCGACAAGATTGTGGAGTTGAACCAAGGAGTTTGTAAGGGCAAGGAGATCGCCTACTTCATGAAGATCTACCGCTAGTGAGGCAAGTCCTTCGTGGGCGATGGCCATGGTGGGATAGACAAGGTTGCTTCTTCGTGGACCCTTTGTGGGTGGTTGCTTCTTCGTGGACCCTTCATGGGTGGAGCCCTGTGTGGACTCGCGCAACCGTTACCCTTCGTGGGTTGAAGTCTCCATCAACGTGGATGTAGGATAGCACCACCTATCCGAACCACGGGAAAAACATCCGTGTCTCCAATAGCGTTTGAATTCTCCAAACCCTTCCCTTTATATTCTTGCAAGTTGCATGCTTTACTTTCCGCTGCCCATAAACTCTTTGCATGCTTGCTTGAATTGTGTGATGATTGCTTGACTTGTCCTAAAATAGCTAAAATCTGCCAAGAACTAAAATTGGGAAAAGGTTAAGCTTTTATTTGGTCAAGTAGTCTAATCACCCCCCCTCTAGACATACTTTCGATCCTACAAGTGGTATCAGAGCTTTGGTCTCCATTTGCTTGATCTCCATAGCTTTTGGTAGTCATAGCCTTGGTTTCACAACCTAGGAGAAGTATGGCGTCTAGCGAGGGAAATTATAACCGTAGAGGTGCTTACTTTGATGGTACTAATTTTGCTAGTTGGAAGCATAAAATGAAAATGCATATTCTTGGACATAACCCTGCTGTTTGGGCTATTGTGTGTGTTGGTTTGCAAGGTGACTTCTTTGATGGGAGAGAACCAAACCGTGAAGCTACCGCGGATGAGTTGAAGATGTTGCAATACAATGCTCAAGCTTGTGATATTCTCTTCAACGGATTGTGCCCCGAAGAATTCAACAAAATCAGCCGCCTTGAGAATGCAAAGGAAATTTGGGACACTTTGATTGATATGCACGAAGGTACCGACTCCGTCAAGGAATCCAAGTTGGATGTGCTTCAAAGCCAACTTGACAAGTTCAAGATGAAGGATGGTGAAGGTGTCGCTGAAATGTACTCTAGGCTTGCTCTCATCACAAAAGAGATTGCCGGCTTAGGAAGTGAAGAGATGACCGATAGATTCATCATCAAGAAGATCCTAAGAGCCTTGGATGGAAAATATGATACCGTGTGCACATTGATCCAAATGATGCCCAATTACAAAGATCTCAAGCCAACGGAAGTGATTGGAAGAATTGTTGCTCATGAGATGTCACTTAAGGATAAAGAGGAACTTCACAACAAGTCAAGTGGTGCCTATAAAGCCTCATGTGAAGCCCCTACATCATCAAGTGAGAAACAAGACTTCAATGAAGAATTGAGCTTAATGGTGAAGAACTTCAACAAGTTCTACAAGATTAGAAGCAAAGATAGAAGCTCCAAGTCAAGGTCCTACAATGACAAAAGATCTTCTAGTCGAGAGCGAAACTGTTACAATTGTGGAAGACCCGGACACTATTCCAACGAGTGTACGGCTCCCTACAAGAGAAGAGAAGATTCTCCAAAAAGAAGAAGCAAAGGATCACCACCAAGAGACAGAAGGAGTAGAGATGATCGTTATGAACGAAGATACTCACGGAGAATCAAGGATTCAGAAAGGAAGGAAAAATCATCAAGGAGCTACACAAGACGAAGACATCAAGCTCATGTTGGTGAATGGGTATCCGGCTCCGACTCCGACAGCCACTCCGAGAGAAGTTATCACTCCGACTCCGAAGATACTCAAGATGAAGGTGTTGCCGGTCTAGCACTTGTGTCAACCAACTCCTACTACATATTTGACTCACCAAATGAAGGAATTGGAAGATGCTTCATGGCCAAAGGTCCTAAGGTAGCACACCCCGAGCATGTTGATTTCAATAGTGATGAAGATGACTTGTTAGGTGATGATTTGCTTGGTGACAACTCTAGTGATGAATACTATGATGAAAGACCAATTAATCATGCTAATCAAGATAAAACGAATGACAATGATGAGGAGAAGATTGAGGCTCTAACTAAAGAACTAAAAACTCTTAAGTTAGCTCATGACACTATCTTCGAAGATCATCGAGAACTTTTAAGAGCTCATGAGAAACTACGCTTTGAAAAGCTCAATCTTGAGCAAGAGCATGAGTTCTTAAAGGCAATCAATGATGATCTCCGCAAGAAAAGTTCTTCTTACATTGCCAAGCGTTTACTCTTATCCACTTACATGCCTCAAGTCAAGTCTAACAAGAAAGATTCTCCCTCTAGTAGTAACAATGATCATGCTAAATCCAATATTTTTGCTTCTAGTAGTTCTCTTGATTCCACTAATGATTCTCTTAGCCAAGTTACACTTGAGCAAGAAAATAGCTTATTGAAGGGAATTATAGAGAAAGGAGTGTACAAAAGCCTTGCCGGGAGTAAGCAATTCGAGGAAATTGTGCGCAAGCAAGGAATGCACTGGAAGAATCAAGGTGTTGGTTTTGAACGAAAGTTCAATGCCAATGGAGTTGAATGGGAAGAAGATCAATACCCAAGACAAAGTTTGTCCCTCAACAAGAGAAGTATACTTCTTTCAAGGGGACACAAGCTCAAGATGATCTTCCACCACAAGACTACGAGCAAAAAGGCAAGGACAAGCTTCAAGAGGAAATTGATGCATTTGAAGAAGCTCCTAAGACCTTAGTCAAGTGGATTCCCAAGACTTCTTCAAGTTCCACTTCATCAAGTACGACTACAACTCCAAGGATTCCCATCAAGATGATGTGGATCCAAAAGAAGAAGAACTAGAGAGTTCTTGAGGGTGACTCCTCCAACATACTTCGCTCTTATCATTTTGGCAAGAACAAGTGCAATCAACTTCCACATCTTGCACTAGTTCAAGGAGTCACAAACCCTCTTGTTGGTAAGACAAGGGACAAGGTAACCTAAAAGTTTTCATGGACATCATCTTTTGTGTGCATCACTCTATGTCTATGGATATCCTTGTTTGTTCCTTGTGGGACTAACCCATGTAGGTATTGAAAGTGCAATTCACTCAAATGGATAGCCCCAAGAGATCTACATCAACATTGAGCATCCACATCTTCAATGTCTACATGAAGTCATCATCGACAAAACCCAAGGTTAGTTCATCCCTCTTAGGGGGGATATCACATCTAGGGGGAGCTTTACTCTAAGACTGAGCTAAAGCAACTCTAAAGATGTGAACAAAACAATGCTTTATGTAAAAGTGGTAACCCCACTTGAGCTTAAACGATGAGTATGACCTACGATCAAGTGTTCTCACTTGACTCCTAAGTCAATATACTCATATATAGATGACCTAGTCATCGCAAAATGCTTGATAGATGCTAGAATTGGTTGTGCATGCCTTGCCACATATTTCATTTGCCATCTTATTGTGTGAGCATGCTGATTGCATATTTTACTCATTCGAGGACATCCACTTGTTGCTTTGATTGTTTGGTTTTATTTCTTTTTGCCAAGTGGATGGACAAGAATGCCTAAGAACCTCCTCTAGCTATCTATGCTTTTCTCGTCTCAAACTCTATTCATGCTGCATCACAAAATTTGATCAAGTCAGATTCGAACCACTCTGTGTGAGGAGTGCTCGGAGTCCCCGATTCGTCATAGACTTAAACTTCCAAAACCTCTTTATGATTCTCGGTCTGACCGATACTCCACTTTCGGTCCTACCGAGATCATTTAGTTGATCTAGGTTTTCGATCTCGGTGCAACTGATTTGAACCTTTCGGTCTCACCGAGTTTCAGTAACTGCACGCAGTTATGAATCTCGGTGCCACTGAGTTGTTCAACTCGGTCACACCGACAGGGTCGGGCTATATATAGTCACGGGCAAAATTTGGAAATTTCTCCGAACCCCTTCGCCCGCGCGATAGCCTGCTCTGCCCCCGAGGTCTCCGGATCGTCTTCTCGCCGCCAGCAGCCTCCAGTCGCTGGTCTCCGTCGCCGTCAACGGGATTTCTGCCCCGCCGTTGCCACCGTAGCAAGTCCCCGCCGAACTAGGGTATGGACTTGATCTTTGTGCTATTCCTCAATCTGATTCCTAGCACATTGTGATCATATTGTTTCTGGCCACGTTTTATAAACTTCTATCCAGTCAAAACGCTCATAGATTAGGTTTGATTCGAAAATTCTAGGTTTAGGTTTCCGCCGAAACCATCTCGGACCCACCGAGTTGAAAAACTCGGTCCCACCGATTTGGCTTATGCCATTGCACAAGTAAAACTCGGTCTGACCGAGAATTACTATCGGTGTGACCGATTTTTGAACTTAGTGAAACCCTAGCAGTCTCGGTGCCAACGAACTGTGACTCGGTCTAACCGAGTTCACTAGTTTAGGTTCCAAAACTGCTTCGGTATCACCGAGTTTGAAAATCAGTAGATCCGAGATGATTTTAGTGGGAAACTAAAACTAACTTTTTGGATCATTCTTTTTGCAAAAATCTCTGCATTTTGTGATGCTCATCCACTCTATCTCTTCTATAATCTATTCACAGGGTCAGCAGTCAGTTTGCAACATGTCAGACCAGAGTGACAGCCAAAACTTGTCAGAGCAGCAAGTGCAGTTGAGTGAGGGCACTAGCCCCTCAAGTTCCTCAGATGATGGCAGCAGGAGCACACCCAGCAACCTGCCTAAAGCTGCCACGAGACAAAGGAAGAAGAAAACCTCAGATTCGGAAGATGAGGACTATGTGGCAGAGGAAGAGGCCACTTCCAAGAGAGTTGAGCCAGCTCAAGGCTCAAAGCCAGGCCTGAAAATCAAGAGGCCAGCAGGCAGGCAGCCCATGTCAAAGGCTAGAGACTCAACTGAGAAGCCTGCTCCCATTGATCCCGTTGGAGCTGAGGGCAAGAAAAGGAAAGAGAGAGTGAAGAAGACTGTGGCTAGAGTGCTTGGGAAGGCCTCCATCATGGTAGAAGAGGAGGAGGAAGAAGAGGCAGCTGCACCAGCGCCCAAGGCAGCCAAACTTATGGGAGATGCCATAAGGTCAGGGGGAGCTGCATCCAAGCCCAAGGAAGCACCTAAGGCTGCATCTAAGCCTAAAAGTGCACCAAAGAGAAACACAAGAAGCATCCCAGCCACTGAGAAGAACAAGGCCCCAGTGCCTGAGACTGTTGCAGAGGAAGAAGAAGAGAGTGTCCTTCGGAAGCTCAAGCCCAAGATCCCAGACCACAACGATGCTCATCCTGTGGCTGAGGATATGAAGCTAAGGAGAGACTCAGGGCTCAGGAAGTGGAGAGAAGCAGATCCATATGCTTTTAGGAGAAGGACTGCAGTGGACTACAGATTTCATACCAAGGAGCAGCAAGATTTCTATGAGACAGTGCTACTTGACAAGAAGCCAATTGTATGTGACATGAGATGGGTCGACTGGACCTATATCAAGGATAATGAAGAGTACTACCCAGGAGTTCAGGACAGCTTTAAGGCGTGTGGAGTAGAGGACTTTGTTGGGCAAAAGCTCACAAAGTGGAACGAGGAACTCATCATGCAGTTCTACTCCACATCTCACTTTTATCCAGATGGGAGGATTACATGGTTGTCTGAGGGTACGAGGTACCACTCTACTGTTGAGGAATGGGCGAAGCTGATCAATGCCCCAGAGGAGCAAGCAGATGACCTGGACATTTATGGCAAGAAAAAGATGGACCACAACTCCATGTCCAACATGTACAAGGAGATTCAGAATGAAGCACTTGACACGTTCAAGTTTGGCTCAGTGCATTATCTGCTCTCAGGATTGCCTACGATCAACTGGATCCTTAGGCATACCCTTCTGCCCAAGTCTGGAGATCACAAGATGATCAGAGGTCACGCGATCAATTTGCTTCATGTTTTTGACGTGCCTCAAAAATTCAAAGTCATGAGCCTTATAGTGGAAACAATCAAAAGGACTGCGGCAGATCAGAAGAGGAGCTGTGGATATGCCCCTCAGATTCAGGAGCTCATCAACTCCAAGATGGGCACAGGCATATATTTGTTGGATAAGGAACACCTGCCCATCCGCCCAGATTTTGAGAACAATGAAGTTGTGATGACAGATAATGAACCATCATCTGCCCATGCACAAGCTCAGAAGGAGAAGGCGAAGAAGGAGAAAGCTGCCAGGATGCCTACTCAAGCGGAGGCATCTGACTATTTCTTGAAGACCAAACAAGAGCAGCTCAGTTACTTGATTGCGTCCACCCTGCGGACTAAGCAGAGTATAGCCACCCTGACTCAGAACCAGGCGAGTTTAGAGAGGATCATGGAACAGAGGTTCTATGACTTGGACATCAAGGTAACAGAAGTTCAGTCTGCAGTGGAGCAGCTCCAGGAGGACATGAATGAGAGGAGAGGCAGGACCACGACTCATGCATTTGCGAGGGTGCCACGAGGTCCGAGGTCGTCTGCACTGCCAGTTGCTGACACCAGAGCTACAACGTCTGCACCAGCCACAGCCTCAATTCCACCAGCTCCAGCATCCACTTCAGCTTCCACTCCGACCACGTCTACCGAAGGCTTCGTCCTTGGAGTGATCCGGACTCCACCACCACCTGAAGATCAAGCCTGAGCATCGATCTAGTGCTATGCATTTTCTAGGAACTTTTTGGTAACTTGTTGCCAAAGGGGGAGAATATGTATAGATCATAGGCTTCGAGAGAGAGAGTGTTGCTTTTCTCTCTTGCTTTATTTGGTGGTTTTTCGAACTTTGTTTGCTTGTGTGTGAGATACTACGTCCTTATGCCTGTGAGACATCGATGATCATGTGTTTGATCATAAGCTACACTTAATGTTTGCTTGATGCTTGCTTAAATATTATCATTCTATCTATCGTTTGTGATCATTCACTATTCTTGGTGATGAGTGCATGTATTTCAATCTTATCATTTTTTTGAGCGCTCCACCAAGATGTATGTGACATGGAAGAGTAACCCATGATTCTAACTCCTTGTGCATTTGCAGTCCAAAGCAAATTTTAAATATGCACAAATTTAGGGGGAGCTCTTACTTATCACATACCTCTCAAAGCGACGATATATTTCATGCTTATTATCATTTGTCGAAGCTTTGATCTATATGTTGTCATCAATTACCAAAAGGGGGGAGATTGAAAGTGCAACTATCCCTAGGTGGTTTTGGTAATTCATAACAACATATAGCTCATTGAGCTAATACTATTCCAAGATAATTATTTCAGGAAAGCTCAATGATTGGCATGGCATGGATGTGAAAGGGGAACCCTCAAAATGCTAAGGACAATGGATTGGCTCAAGCTCAAAAGCTCAAGACTCTTCATTTTATATTTTAGTGATCCAAGATCACATTGAGTCCATAGGAAAAGCCAATACTATTAAGGAGGGATGAGGTGTTGCTTAATGAGCCTCTTGCTTCATGTGCTTAGTGATATGCTCCAAAACCCTCAACTACTTTCCCATATCCACATATGACCTAAACTCTAAGCCAAACTCGGTCCTACCGATTCTTCCTGTCCGGCGCCACCGAGTTTCACTTGTCATTAGCCACTGCCAAACCCTAGCAATTCGGTTCTACCGATAAGGATCTCGGTCCCACCGAGATGGGGTTGCAAACTCTCTGTTTCCCTTTCGTAACTTTTCGGTCCCACCGAAAGAGCGAATCGGTCCCACCGAGATTGCAATGTAAACTCAGTGTTTCCCCTTTGTAACTTTTCGGTCTCACCGAGTTCCACTCGGTCTCACCGAAAGAGCAAATCGGTCCCACTGAGTTTGCCTGACCAACTCTCTGGTTAGCTAATTACCAAATTCGGTCTCACCGAGTTTGTGTAATCGGTCTCACCGAGATTACGTTATGCCCAAACCCTAACCGAATCGGTCCTACCGAGTTGCATGTCAGTCCCACCGAAATTCCTAACGGTCACTAGGTTTACTATTTCGGTCAGACCGAGTTTATTGATTCGGTCCCACCGAGATTGGAAAACTGTGTAACGGTTGGATTTTGTGTGGAGGCTATATATACCCCTCCACCTCTTTCTCATTCAGTGAGAGAGCCATCAGAACACACACATCATTCCAACTCATATGTTCTGAGAGAGAACCACCTACTCATGTGTTGAGACCAAGACATTCCATTCCTACCATATGAATCTTGATCTCTAGCCTTCCCAAGTTGCTTTCCACTCAAATCTTCTTTCCACCAAATCCAAATCCTATGAGAGAGAGTTGAGTGTTGGGGAGACTATCATTTGAAGCACAAGAGCAAGGAGTTCATTACCTACACACCATTTGTTACTTCTTGGAGAGTGGTGTCTCCTAGATTGGCTAGGTGTCACTTGGGAGCCTCCGACAAGATTGTGGAGTTGAACCAAGGAGTTTGTAAGGGCAAGGAGATCGCCTACTTCGTGAAGATCTACCGCTAGTGAGGCAAGTCCTTCGTGGGCGATGGCCATGGTGGGATAGACAAGGTTGCTTCTTCGTGGACCCTTTGTGGGTGGTTGCTTCTTCGTGGACCCTTCGTGGGTGGATCCCTACGTGGACTCGCGCAACCGTTGCCCTTGGGTGGAGCCCTGTGTGGACTCGCGCAACCGTTACCCTTCGTGGGTTGAAGTCTCCATCAACGTGGATGTAGGATAGCACCACCTATCCGAACCACGGGAAAAACATCCGTGTCTCCAATAGCGTTTGAGTTCTCCAAACCCTTCCCTTTATATTCTTGCAAGTTGCATGCTTTACTTTCCGCTGCCCATAAACTCTTTGCATGGTTGCTTGAATTGTGTGATGATTGCTTGACTTGTCCTAAAATAGCTAAAATCTGCCAAGAACTAAAATTTGGAAAAGGTTAAGCTTTTATTTGGTCAAGTAGTCTAATCACCCCCCTCTAGACATACTTTCGATCCTACAGATGCCCCAGAAGGCATCCCCTCTTTCGTGTTCGTTCATCGGTAACCTTACTTGGAGCTATATTTTTATTCGCCACATGATATGTGTTTTGCTTGGAGCGTCACTTTATTTTCTTTTGTTTTTATTGCTGCTTGAATAAAATACCAAGATCTGAAATTCTTAAATGTTAGAGAGTCTTCACATAGTTGCATAATTATTCGACTACTCATTGAGCTTCACTTATATCTTTCGGAGTAGTTTGTTGTTGCTCTAGTGATTCATTTATATCTTTTTAGAGCACGGTGGTGGATTTATTTTGTAGAAATAGATGAACTATCATGCTTCACTTATATTATTTTGAGAGTCTTTAGAACAACATGGTAGTTTGCTTTGGTTATGAAACTAGTCCTAATATGATGGGCATCCAAGATGGGTATAATAAAAACTTTCATATAAAGTGCATTGAATACTAAGAGAAGTTTGATACTTGATGATTGTTTTGAGATATGAGGTGAAGGAAATATGCCCTAGAGGCAGTAGTAAAGTTATTATTTATTTTCTTATATCATGATAAATTTTTATTATTCATGCTAGAATTGTATTAACCGGAAACATAATACGTGTATGAATACATAGACAAACAGAGTTTCACTAGTATGCCTCTACTTGACTAGCTCGTTGATCAAAGATGGTTATGTTTCCTAACCATAGACATGAGTTGTCATTTGATTAACGGGATCACATCATTAGGAGAATGATGTGATTGACTTGACCCATTCTGTTAGCTTAGCACTCGATCGTTTAGTATGTTGCTATTGCTTTCTTCATGACTTATACATGTTCCTATGACTATGAGATTATGCAACTCCCGTTTACTAGAGGAACACTTTGTGTGCTACCAAACGTCACAACGTAACTGGGTGATTATAAAGGTGCTCTACAGGTGTCCTCGAAGGTACTTGTTGGGTTGGCGTATTTCGAGATTAGGATTTGTCACTCCAATTGTTGGAGAAGTATCTCTGGGCCCACTCGGTAATACACATCACTTAAGCCTTGCAAGCATGGCAACTAATGAGTTAGTTGCAGGATGAGGTATTACGGAACGAGTAAAGAGACTTCCCGGTAACGTGATTGAACTAGGTATTGAGATACCGATGATCGAATCTTGGGCAAGTAACATACCGATGACAAAGGGAACAACGTATGTTGTTATGCGGTTTGACCGATAAAGATCTTCTTAGAATATGTGGGAGCCTATATGAGCATCTAGGTTCCGCTATTGGTTATTGAACGGAGACGTGTCTCGGTCATGTCTACATAGTTCTCGAACTCGTAGGGTCCGCATGCTTAAAGTTCAATGATGGTTATATTATGAGTTTATGTGTTTTGATGTACCGAAGGAGTTCAGAGTCCCGGATGAGATCGGGGACATGACGAGGAGTATCGAAATGGTCGAGATGTAAAGATCGATATATTGGACGACTATATTCGTACTTCGGAAAGGTTCCGAGTGATTCGGGTATTTTTCGGAGTACTCGAGAGTTACGGGAATTCGCCGGGGAGTATATGGGCCTTATTGGGCCATATGGGAATAGAGGAGAGAGGCCAAAAGGAAGGAGGCCTGCGGCCCCCCTCTGGTCCGAATTGGACAAGGGGTGCAGCCCCCTTTTCCTTCTCCCTCTCCTCCTCTTTCCTTCTCTCCTACTCCAACAAGGAAAGGAGGTGTCCTACTCCCGGTAGGAGTAGGACTCCCCCCTTGGCGCGCCCTTCTCCTAGGCCGGCCGCCTCCCCCCTTGCTCCTTTATATACAGGGGAAGGGGGGCACCTCTAGACACACAAGTTGATCAAGTTGATCGTCTCTTGGCCGTGTACGGTGCCCCCCTCCACCATAGTCCACCTCGATAATACTGTAGCAGTGCTTAGGCAAAGCCCTGCGTCGGTAGAACATCAACATCGTCACCACGCCGTCGTGCTGACGAAACTCTCCCTCAACACTCGGCTGGATCGGAGTTTGAGGGACGTCATCGGGCTGAACGTGTGCTGAACTCGGAGGTGCCGTACGTTCGGTACTTGATCGGTCGGATCATGAAGACGTACGACTACATCAACCGCGTTATGCTAACGCTTCCGCTTACGGTCTACGAGGGTACGTGGACAACACTCTCCCCTCTCGTTGCTATGCATCACCATGATCTTGCGTGTGTGTAGGAATTTTTTTGAAATTACTACATTCCCCATCAGTGGCATCCGAGCCAGGTTTTATGCGTTGATGTTATATGCACGAGTAGAACACAAGTGAGTTGTGGGCGATACAAGTCATACTGCTTACCAGCATGTCATACTTTGGTTCAGCGGTATTGTTGGATGAAGCGGCCCGGACCGACATTACGCGTACGCTTACGCGAGACTGGTTCTACTGACGTGCTTTGCACACAGGTGGCTGGCGGGTGTCAGTTTCTCCAACTTTAGTTGAACCGAGTGTGGCTACGCCCGGTCCTTGCGAAGGTTAAAACAACACCAACTTGACAAACTATTGTTGTGGTTTTGATACGTAGGTAAGAACGGTTCTTGGTAAGCCCATAGCAGCCACTTAAAACTTGCAACAACAAAGTAGAGGACGTCTAACTTGTTTTTGCAGGGCATGTTGTGATGTGATATGGTCAAAATGTGATGCTATATTTTATTGTATGAGATGATCATGTTTTGTATCCGTGTTATCGGCAACTGACAGGAGCCATATGGTTGTCGCTTTATTGTATGCAATTCAATCCCCCTTTAATGCTTTACTTTATCACTAAGTGGTAGCGATATTCGTAGAAGCATAAGATTGGCGAGACGACAACGATGCTACGATGGAGATCAAGGTGTCGCGCCGGTGACGATGGTGATCATGACGGTGCTTCGGAGATGGAGATCACAAGCACAAGATGATGATGGCCATATCATATCACTTATATTGATTGCATGTGATGTTTATCTTTTATGCATCTTATCTTGCTTTGATTGACGGTAGCATTATAAGATGATCTCTCATTAAATTTCAAGATAAAAGTGTTCTCCCTGAGTATGCACCGTTGCCAAAGTTCGTCGTGCCTAGACACCACGTGATGATCGGGTGTGATAAGCTCTACGTCCATCTACAACGGGTGCAAGCCAGTTTTGCACACACAGAATACTCAGGTTAAACTTGACGAGCCTAGCATATGCAGATATGGCCTCGGAACACTAAGACCGAAAGGTCGAGCGTGAATCATATAGTAGATATGACCAACATATTGATGTTCACCATTGAAAGCTACTCCATTTCACGTGATGATCGGTTATGGTTTAGTTGATTTGGATCACGTGATCACTTAGAAGATTAGAGGGATGTCTTTCTAAGTGGGAGTTCTTAAGTAATATGATTAATTGAACTTAAATTTATCATGAACTTAGTCCTGGTAGTATTAGCATATCTTTGTTGTAGATCAATAGCTCGCGTTTAGCTCCCCTATTTTATTTTTGATATGTTCCTAGAGAAAACTAAGTTGAAAGATGTTAGTAGCAATGATGCGGATTGGATCCGTGATCTGAGGTTTATCCTCATTGCTGCACAGAAGTATTATGTCCTTAATGCACCGGTAGGTGACAGACCTAGTGCCGGAGCAGATGCAGACGTCATGAACGTTTGGCTAGCTCAATATGATGACTACTTGATAGTTTAGTGCACCATGCTTAACAGCTTAGAATCGGGACTTCAAAGACGTTTTGAACGTCATGGATCATATGGATGTTCCAGGAGTTGAAGTTAATATTTCAAGCAAATACCCGACTTGAGAGATATGAAGTCTCCAACAAGTTCTATAGCTAAAAGATGCAGGAGAATAGCTCAAGCAGTGAGCATGTGTTCAGATTGTCTGGGTACTACAATCGCTTGAATCAAGTGGGAGTTAATCTTCCAGATAAAATAGTGATTGACAGAATTCTCTAGTCACCATCACCAAGTTAGTAGAACTTCATGATGAACTATAGTATGCAAGGGATGATGAAAATGATTCCTAAGCTTTTCATGATGATGAAATCGATGAAGGTAGAAATCAAGAAAGAGCATCAAGTGTTGATGATTAACAAGACCACTAGTTTCAAGAAAAGGGCAAAGGGAAAGAAAGGGAACTTCAAGAAGAACGGCAAGCAAGTTGCTGCTCAAGTGAAGAAGCCCAAGTCTGGTCCTAAGCCTGAGACTAAGTGCTTCTACTGCAAAGGGACTGGTCACTGGAAGCGGAACTTCCCCAAGTATTTGGCGGATAAGAAGGATGGCAAAGTGAACAAAGGTATATTTGATATACAAATTATTGATGTGTATTTTACTAGTGTTCGTAGCAACCCCTTGGTATTTGATACTGGTTCAGTTGCTAAGAGTAGTAACTCGAAACGGGAGTTGCGGAATGAACAGAGACTAGTTAAGGGTGAAGTGACGATGTGTGTTGGAAGTGGTTCCAAGATTGATATGATCATCATCGCACACTCCCTATACTTTTGGGATTAGTGTTGAACCTAAATAAGTGTTATTTGGTGTTTGCATTGAGCATGAATATGATTTGATCATGTTTATTGCAATACGGTTATTCATTTAAGTAAGAGAATAAATTGTTGTTCTGTTTACATGAATAAAACCTTCTATGGTCATACACCCAATGAAAATGGTTTGTTGGATCTCGATTGTGGTGATACACATTCTCACAATATTGAAGCCAAAAGATGCAAAGTTAATAATGAGAGTGCAACTTATTTGTGGCACTGCCGTTTAGGTCATATTGGTGTAAAGCGCATGAAGAAAATCCATGTTGATGAGCTTTTGGAATCACTTGATTATGAATCAGTTGATGCTTGCGAACCATGCCTCATGGGCAAGATGACTAAGACTCCGTTCTCCGGAACAATGGAGCAAGCAACTGACTTATTGGAAATAATACATACTGATGTATGCAGTCCGATGAATGTTGAGGCTCGCGGCGGGTATCGTTATTTTCTGACCTACATAGATGATTTGAGCAGATACGGGTATATCTACTTGATGAAACATAAGTCTGAAACATTTGAAAAGTTCAAAAACTTCAGAGTCAAGTGGAAAATCATCGTGACAAGAAAATAAAGTTTCTACGATCAGATTGCAGAGACAAATATTTGAGTTACGAGTTTGGTCTTCAATTAAAACAATGTGGAATAGTTTCACAAAATTGTGCCACCTGGAACACCACAGGATAATGGTGTGTCCGAACGTCATAACTGTACTATTATTGGATATAGTGCAATCTATGATGTTTCTTACCGATTAACCACTCTAGTTTTGAGGTTATGCATTAGAGACAGCTACATTCACGTTAAATAGGGCACCATCTAAATCCGTTGAGACGACACCGTATGAACTATGGTTTGGCGAGAAACCTAAGCTGTCGTTTCTTAAAGGTTGGGACTGCGATGCTTATGTGAAAAAGTTTCAACATGATAAGCTCGAACCCAAATCGGAGAAGTAAATCTTCATAGGATACCAAAAAGAAAATGTTGGGTACACCTTCTATCACAGATCCGAAGGCAAGTTATTCATTGCTGAGAATGGATCCTTTCTAGAGAAGGAGTTTCTCTCGAAATAAGTGAGTGGGAGGAAACTAGAACTTGATGAGGTAACTTTACCTGCTCCCTTATTGGAAAGTAGTTCATCACAGAAATCTGTTCCTGTGACTACTACACCAATTAGTGAGGAAGCTAATGATGATGATCATGTAACTTCAGATCAAGTTACTACCGTACCTCGTAGGTAAACCAGAGTGATATCCGCACTAGAGTGGTACGGTAATCTTGTTTTAGAGGTCATGTTACTTGACCATGACGAGCCTACGAACTATGAGGAAGCGATGATGAGCCCAGACTCCACGAAATGGCTTGAGGCCATGAAATATGAGATGAGATCCATGTATGAGAACAAAGTACTTTGATTGACTTGCCCATTGATCGGCGAGCCATTGATATTAAATGGATCTTCAAGAGGAAGACGGACGCTGATAGTAGTGTTACTATCTACAAAGCTAGAATTGTCGCAAAAAGGTTTTCGACAAGTTCAAGATGTTGACTACGATGAGAGTTTCTCACTCGTATCTATGCTTAAGTCTGTCCGAATCATGTTAGCAATTGCCGCATTTTATGAAATCTGACAAATGGATATACAAAACTGCATTCCTTAATGGATTTATTAAAGAAGAGTTGTATATGATGCAACAAGAAGGTTTTGTCAATCCTAAAGGTGCTAACAAAATATGCAAGCTCCAGCGATCCATCTATGGACTGCTGCAAGCATCTCGGAGTTGGAATATACGCTTTGATAAGTTGATCAAAGCATATAGTTTTATACAGACTTGCGGTGAAGCCTGTATTTACAAGAAAGTGAGTGGGAGCACTACAACATTTCTGATAAGTATATGTGAATGACATATTGTTGATCGGAAATAACGTCGAACTATTCTGCAAAGCATAAAGGAGTGTTTGAAAGGAGTTTTTCAAAGAAAGACCTCGGTGAAGCTGCTTACATATTGAGCATCAAGATCTATAGAGATAGATCAAGACGCTTGATAAGTTTTTTCAATGAGTACATACCTTGACAAGATTTTGAAGTAGTTCAAAATGGAACAGTCAAAGAGGGAGTTCTTGCCTGTGTTACAAGGTGTGAAGTTGATTAAGACTCAAAACCCGACCATAGCAGAAGATAGAGAGAAAATGAAAGTCATTCCCTATGCCTCAGCCATAGGTTCTATAAAGTATGCCATGCGGTGTACCAGACCTATTGCATACTCTACCCTGAGTTTGACAAGAGAGTACAATAGTGATCTAGGAGTAGATCACTAGACATTGGTCAAAATTATCCTTAGTGGAATAAGGATATGTTTCTTGATTATGGAGGTGACAAAAGATTCGTTGTAAAGGGTTACGTCGATGCAAGTTTTGACACTGATCCAGATGACTCAAAGTCTCAATCTGGATAAATATTAAAAGTGGGAGCAATTAGCTAGAGTAGCTCCATGCAGAGCATTGTTGACATAGAAATTTGCAAAATACTTACGGATCTGAATGTGGCAGACCCGTTGACTAAACTTCTCTCACAAGAAAAATATGATCACACCTTAGTACTCTTTGGGTATTAATCACATAGCTATGTGAACTTGATTATTTACTCTAGTAAACCCTTTGGGTATTGGTCACATGTCGATGTGAACTATGGGTGTTAATCACATGATGATGTGAACTATTGGTATTAAATCACATGGCGATGTGAACTAGATTATTGACTCTAGTGCAAGTGGGAGACTGAAGGAAATATGCCCTAGAGGCAATAGTAAAGTTATTATTTATTTCCTTATATCATGATAAATGTTTATTATTCATGCTAGAATTGTATTAACCGAAAACATAATGCATGTGTGAATACATAGACAAATAGAGTGTCACTAGTATGCCTCTACTTGACTAGCTCGTTGATCAAAGATGGTTATGTTTCCTAACCATAGACATGAGTTGTCATTTGATTAACGGGATCACATCATTAGGAGAATGATGTGATTGACTTGACCCATTACGTTAGCTTAGCACTCGATCGTTTAGTATGTTGCTATTGCTTTCTTCATGACTTATACATGTTCATATGACTATGAGATTATGCAACTCCCGTTTACCGGAGGAACACTTTGTGTGATACGAAACGTCACAACGTACCTGTGTGATTATAAAGGTGCTCTACATGTGTCTCCGAAGGTACTTGTTGGGTTGGCGTATTTCGAGATTAGGATTTGTCACTCCGATTGTCGGAGAGGTATCTCTGGGCCCACTCGGTAATACACATCACTTAAGCCTCGCAAGCATTGCAACTAATGACTTAGTTGCGGGATGAGGTATTACGGAACGAGTAAAGAGACTTGCCGGTAACGAGATTGAACTAGGTATTGAGATATCGACGATCGAATCTTGGGCAAGTAATATACCGATGACAAAGGGAACAATGTATGTTGTTATGCGGTTTGACCGATAAAGATCTTCGTAGAATATGTGGGAGCCAATATGAGCATCTAGGTTCCGCTATTGGTTATTGACCAGAGACGTGTCTCGGTCATGTATACATAGTTCTCAAACTCGTAGGGTTCTCACGCTTAAAGTTCAATGACGGTTATATTACGAGTTTATGTGTTTTCATGTACCGAAGGAGTTCGGAGTCCCGGATGAGATCGGGGACATGACGAGGAGTTTTGAAATGGTCGATACCTAAAGATCGATATATTGGACGACTATATTCGGACTTCGGAAAGGTTCCGAGTGATTTGGGTATTTTTTAGAGTACCGGAGAGTTACGGGAATTCGCCTGGGAGTATATGGGCCTTATTGGGCCATACGGGAATAGAGGAGAGAGGCCAAAAGGAAGGAGGCATGCGCCCCCCTCTGGTCCGAATTGGACAAGGGGTGCAGCCCCCTTTTCCTTCTCCCTCTCCTCCTCTTTCTTCTCTCCTACTCCGGTAGGAGTAGGACTCCTCCCTTGGCGCGCCCTTCTCCTAGGCCGGCCGCCTCCCCCCTTGCTCCTTTATATGCAGGGTGTAACACCCCGGATGTAATTTACCTTATCTGTATCCCAACTCTTGCCGTTTCCGGCGCTAAGTTATTTTATTTCCTCATTGCCGGGTTTTTGTCTCCGTGTGTTGTTGTCTTTGTCATGCATCTCATATCATGTCATCATGTGCATTGCATTTGCATACGTGTTCGTCTCATGCATCCGAGCATTTTCCCCGTTGTCCGTTTTGCATTCCGGCGCTCCTATGTCCTCCGGTGGTCCTTTCTACCTCTTTTCGTGTGTGGGGGTTAAACATTTCCGGACTGGACCGACACTTGCCATGCGGCCTTGGTTTACTACCGGTAGACCGCCAGTCAAGTTTCGTGCCATTTGGACTTCGTTTGATACTCCAACGGTTAACCGAGGGACCGAAAAGGCCTCGTGTGTGTTGCAGCCCAACACCTTTCCAATTTGGCCCAAAACTCACCAAAAACCCCTCCATCATCTAGAGCATTCGATCACGATCGCGTGGCCGAAAACCGCACCTCATTTGGAGCTCCCTAGCTCCCTCTACGCCTATAAATAACCTCCCCTCCAAAATTTCCGGGTCTTCTCCTACCCTAACCCTAAAAACAGCTCGCGCCGCCGTCGGACATGTCCGCCTCCTAGCGGATGAAATCGCCGCCGCCGCCTCAGCCAGTCCGCCGCCGACACCTGTAGCCACCGCACTCTGCGCGCCGCCGGCCCGGGAGGCCCGCAGCGAGCCCTCCCGGCCCAGATCCACGCCGCCGCTGCCTGCCTCTTGCCCCGCCGCCCGAACAGCCCGCGCCGCCTTCTTCCAACCCTCCGGTGACCGGCGCCGCCACCGCGCCACCCAACCCACTCGTCGCCGGCGACCCGACCACCACCCGCGCCAGACGCCTACTCCGGTCGCCGACGCCGGTGAGCTCTGGCCGGCGAGCTCCTCCACCCCGTCCCCGAGCTCCGGCCTCCTTCCTCGACGCCGACGGCTCTCTCCGGCGAGTTCTTCGTCTCCAGTGAACAGGACTTCCAGCGAACCTCGTAATCCGTGCCAGATCTAAGATCTGGAATTTTTAGGGTTGACTTCGATCCAGTTTTACATTATATTTTTGCATACTTCGACATGCCGTAACTCTGCATCCGTAGCTTAGATTCATGCGTGTGGCATATCAAAATGTTCGTCTCAACGTGTACATCCTTTCAATTTATTGCATAATTTTCATTTGAGCTCATCTTGGTGCCCAAAATGCTGTTGGAAGAGGGCTATGTGATGAATTTGTCAGATCTGTTTCAGCAAATGGCCTTTTGTCATTTTTGCCATGATTAATGTGTGCATGCTATGATCCTGAGCTCTACATGTGTTTTGTTATATGCCATGCCATATTTACAGAGGTGCTTGCCATGTATTTTTGTGATATTTGTGGTGACTAGCACAAGCTTGCAAAGTAGCGTAATCATTGATGCTGATTTCAGGGACATAGAATTTCACCAAGTCCTTGTCCTGATTTTGTTGTTATGCCATATGTTCATGTTGTTTCCTAGTGATCCGTGCCTCTTTTGAGGATGATCATTAAGGATGTTTTGTTAACATTGTGGTGATCTACCCATCCATGTCTTTGTTTGCATTTATGGAGCAACCTAGCTTGAACCAATCAAGCTCTACTTTTGCTATAAAATGATCCTGGCAGATTGTTGACATGTTTAGCGATTTTGCCGACGATGTCGTTGTTGATCCGTGCATGCTATGATGTTGTTCTTTCCATGTCTAGCTTCTATGTCGTGTCTTATTCATGGGTGTATGCTTAGTTTGCCATGACATGCTCTGTAGTGAGTGCATCGAGCTCGTAAACATGCCTACTCGTTAATTGTTTTGCATGCTCCAGTTTTTCACCAAGTCTGAATCTGTTTATGTTTTTGCCATGCTCACATGCTTGCAATTGTATTTTCTGATCCCTTTTGGCTCAAGGTCACTAAGGGACTTTTGTTAAGTGCTTTGAGTAGTTTCATGCCATGCCTTGCCTTGCCATGTTAAGTTCCTGTAGCTTGTAGTTTTCATGCTCTAAAGTGTGCTTCCTGATGATAAATTCCAGACTTGTGTTAATTTCACTAAGTCTGAAACCTGTTATCATTTGCACTTTTGCCATGCTTGTTTGAACCTGTTAATGGATGATTTAGCCGTAGCTTAGTGTTCATATCTTGTCAAGCTCCATGAGTGGATCCCTGCCATGTATTTTGTTGTCATGTTTGAGTGCTGTAGCATATTTATCTTGATGCATTTAGTTGGTCACTTGCTGATTATCGCAGACCGGTGCCATATTTGTTTTGCTTGCCATTTCCAAACCGTGCATCCGATTCCTGTGATCTTTATATCGATTTGAACCGAAATCACCTCACCTTTATAGTGGCACTCTTGGATTTCTAGGTTGAGGCCATGTTCAATCATTCCTTGTCAAATCTTGCATATGCATCACATACCGCATCCCGCATATCATACCATGTTTGCATCATGTTGTTTGAGCATTGCACGTGGTTGATTGTGTTCCATTTGCTTGTTGTTATTGTTTGGGTAGAGCCGGGAGACGAGTTCGTGAACGAGGAGCCCGTTGAGTTCGCTTACGAGGATCAAGTCAACTCTGACAACTTTGCAGGCAAGATGATCATACCCTCGAAATCACTTATATCTTTGATTGCTAGATGCTCGCTCTTTTGCTATGCCTGAGCTACGATACCTACCACTTGCTTATCATGCCTCCCATATTACCATGTCAAACCTCTAACCCACCATGTCCTAGCAAACCATTGTTTGGCTATGTTACCGCTTTGCTCAGCCCCTCTTATAGCGTTGCTAGTTGCAGGTGAAGATTGGAGATCGTTCCTTGTTGGAACATTGTTTATTGTTGGGATATCACAATATTATCTTGTTTATATACTTGGTAAAGGGTGGACGGCTCGGCCTTTTGCCTAGTGTTTTGTTCCACTCTTGCCGCCCTAGTTTCCGTCATATCGGTGTTATGTTCCCAGATTTTGCGTTCCTTACGCGGTTGGGTTATAATGGGAACCCCTTGATAGTTCACCTTGAATAAAACTCCTCCAGCAATGCCCAACCTTGGTTTTACCATTTGCCACCTAGCCTCTTTTTCCCTTGGGTTTCCGGAGCCCAAGGGTCATCTTTATTTAAAACCCCCTGGGCCAGTGCTCCTCTGAGTGTTGGTCCGAACTAGGAAGCCTGCGGGGCCACCTCGGGGAAACTCGAGGGTTGGTTTTACTCGTAGCTTGACCTATCTGAGTGTGCCCTGAGAACGAGATATGTGCAGCTCCTATCGGGATTTGTCGGCACATTCGGGCGGTGTTGCTGGACTTGTTTTACCATTGTCGAGGATGTCTTGTAACCGGGATGCCGAGCCTGATCGGAATGTCTCGGGAGAAGGAATATCCTTTGTTGACCGTGAGAGCTTGTGATGGGCTAAGTTGGGACTCCCTTGCAGGGATTTGAACTTTCGAAAGCCGTGCCCGTGGTTATGGGCAGATGGGAATTTGTTAATATCCGGTTGTAGATAACCTGAAACTTAACTTAATTAAAATGCACCAACCGCGTGTGTAACCGTGATGGTCTCTTCTCGGCGGAGTCCAGGAATTGAACACAGTGTTGGAGTAATGCTTGACGTAGGTTGTTCTAGGATCACTTCTTGATCATAGTTGTTCGACCGTGCTTTTGCCTTCTCTTCTCGCTCTCATTTCCATATGTTAGCCACCATATATGCCAGTCGCTTGCTGCAGCTCCACATCATACCTTTGCCTTACCTATTAGCTTAAATAGTCTTGATCGCGAGGGTGCGAGATTGTTGAGTCCCCGTGACTCACAAATTACTTCCAAAACCAGATGCAGGGACCGATGATACCTCTCTAGACGATGCACTTGAGCTCAACTGGGAGTTCAATGAAGACTCTCGCCGTTACTATGTGTCTTTCCCAGATGATCAGTAGTGGTGCCCAGTTGGGGTGATCGGGGACTTTGTCGCATGTGGGGGTTGATCTTTATTTTGGTACCATAGTCGGACCATGAGTTTATTGGATGATTGTAATGTTATTCATGTATTTGTGTGACATGGCGAGTGTAAGCCAACTATGTATCTTTTCCCCTTTTATTTATTTACATGGGTTGTTGTGAAGATTACCTTACTTGTGACATAGCTTTCAATGCGGTTGTGCCTCTAAGTCGTGCTTCGACACGTAGGAGATATAGCCGCATCGAGGGCGTTACAAGTTCGTAATCAGAGCCAGGCCCGACCTTAGGAGCCCCCTGCTTGATCGACTCATTGGCGTTGTTGAGTCTAGAAAAAATGTTTTGAGTCATTTAGGAATTATATATCGGAGAGTTTAGAAATTCTTTTAACTGCCCAGTCCCTTCATCGCTCTGGTGAGGCATCCTGACGTAGAGTTTTGACTCTTCTCTTCTCAAATTTCACTAAAAAAAATTTAGGATCACGCGGGTATCTTGGAATCGTTCTGATGGTTTTGTGACGAGAACATTGTTCTTGGTGCCTCCTGTCATTTAAGGGTTGTGGCAGTGTCCCGGGGAGTTGAGCTCCGAGGTTTTGTCGTCACAATTTTATCGTTGAGATTCTGGAATACCTGAGTTTCATCGACATCGAAAATCTCTTTTATGAAGTTGTTGGTGAGATAACCTCGACGCCACCCAGTACTGGGGCGGGAGTTCGGGAGTATTGCCATAACTTGTATAACGGATGCTTTTCGAAGGTTGAGGTAAATGATTTCCGAAGGTTTCTCGGTTATGTGTTGAAGGATGGATACAGCTGGATGTAGGATTTGCTAGATTTGGGTGAGATATTATGCTTCCCCTGTATCCCCAACACCCGATTGCATAACCGGAAAGGTTCGGGAGTTTCATAGGCGGGAATTCTTGTAGCTCTAGTTCTTCTTCCGTAGATATTTGGTTTGGGATTGGGTAATCCTCACCAAGTATTTGTTCTTGTCCGTACCTTGTTGGTTTTATTCTTCTACCTCAATTCTAAGTGTCTTCTCAATTTATGGATATGTGACCATTTCAATTGGAATGCATTCGTTCATTTTGTTCGGATGTGAAGACTATATGTTGCAATTTCAACCCGTTTGATTCAGCTTCAATATTTGTCTGTCAATATGCTAACGGATGTCAACCTATTCAGGATGGCTCCTCCAACACGCATGACTCCGAATCCTGATCCGCCACCACCACCTCCACCTCCGGAGGCATGGCAAGCTGTGATGGCCGCTACCAATGCAAACACGCAGCTGATCATGCAACTTCTTCAAGAGCGCAACCAAGGGAACCAGGGCCATGGCAACAATCAGAATCAATTTGCTACACTCAACCAGTTCCTCGCTAATCAGCCAAAGACCTTCAGCAATTGTGTTGAGGCAACAGACGCTGATGATTGGCTCATGGACATATGCAAGCATTTCGAGTGCAGTAACGTCAGGCCTGAGGACTTTGTCAAGTTCGCCTCCTTCCAACTCAAAGACCAAGCTGCAGAATGGTTTCAACAGTACAAAGATTCCAGAGGAGGCCATGTGATTACCTGGGATGAATTCCGTCAAGACTTCAAAGCTCATCATATTCCTCAGAGTGTGGTTGAAAGCAAGCGTGAGGAATTCTGCAACCTGAAGCAAGGCACTATGTTTGTTTACTAGTACAACATCATGTTTCAGAAGCTCGCCCGTTTTGCTAAGCAAGACGTCCCTGACAAGAAGAGGATGATATACCAGTTCAGGGGTGGTCTCAGAGAAGAACTCCAGCTAGCTCTCGTCCTCTTTGAGCCCAAGAAGTACGATGAGTTCTACAACATGGCAATGAAGCAAGAGACTGCTCAACTGAAGTGCGATGCTTCCAAGAAGCGAGTCAGAGATGCAACTCCTTCTTCCTCAACTCAAGTGGCTAAGCAGCAAAAGTATTGGCTTCCTCGTCCTCCGTTTCGTCAGCCTTTTCAGCAGAAGAGCAAAGGTGGCAGTGGATCTTCCCACCCACCCAACCCTGGCTTTCAGAACAAGACTTCGTCTCAAGCTCCAAGATCAAGTGCTCCGTATCACCGTCCGCTCTCGAAGGTCACGTGCAACAAGTGCCAACAGAAGGGTCACTATGCCAACAAATGCTTCAATCAGAGGCGTCTCCCTCTTCCTCCTCATGTGAGATCGGCAAGTACAGTTGTGGTCAAGCATAACCCCAAGCACGCCAAGGTCAACCTGATGAATGCAGCTCAGGCAGAGGACTCGTCAGATGTCATCATGGGTAACCTTCCTGTTAACGATGTTCCTGCAAAAGTACTTTTTGATACTGGTGCACCGCATTGTTTCATGTCAAAGCCATTTTTTGCCAAGAATGAATTAGTTTATTCTCATTTTGGCAAACAAATGGATATCGTTTCTCCTGGTAAACGTTTGACTGCCAGTTTGGAGGTTCCAGATGTGACTATCATGTTGGGCGACTATAAGTTTCTTTCTTCCTCAATGGTCCTTGGTAACTCAGATATTGATCTTATTCTTGGAATGGATTGGCTGTCTAAGCACCAGGCTCAACTTGATTGTGCTGCCAGGCAGATTCAATTGACTCATTCGTCTAAGGATGTAATTGTCTTTGCCGCAAGGGATGATACCATTCGTCTGTTTTCTCTCAATGAGAAGGGTGAACTGGATGCCATCTCTCAAATTCCAGTATTTTGCGAATATCAAGACATCTTTCCAGAAGAGCTTCCAGGAATGCCTCCGCACCGGCCAGTTGAATTCATCATCGATCTTGAGCCTGGCACGGAACCTGTTTGCAAACGTCCTTACAAGCTTGGACCTGAAGAGTTGAAGGAGCTGAAGAAGCAACTCGATATTCAAGAGCGAATGGGTCTCATCCGACCTAGTTCTTCTCCATGGGGTTGTGGAGTTCTTTTTGTGAAGAAGAAGGATGGAACGGATCGACTTTATGTTGACTACCGTCCATTGAACAAGAAGACTATAAAGAACAAGTACCCACTTCCCAACATCAACAAGCTGTTTGAACAACTCAAAGGTGCTCAAGTATTCACCAAGCTTGATCTCCGTATGGGCTATCACCAGATCCGAATTCGTGAGCAAGATATCCCCAAGACAGCATTCAGAACAAGCTATGGTTCATATGAATACACTGTCATGTCTTTTGGCCTCGTCAACGCTCCTCTGACTTTCTCTCGTATGATGAACTTCATCTTCAACCCCTACAAAAATGACTTCGTCTTGGTCTACCTCGATGACATTTTGGTCTTTTGCAAGAACAAGGAAGATCATGCCAAGCACTTGCGTTTGGTGCTGGATAAGTTCAGAGAACATTAGTTCTATACCAAGTTTTCAAAGTGCGAGTTTTGGCTCGATGAGGTTCTCTATCTTGGGCATATCATCTCTGCCAAGGGCATAGCGGTGAATCCTAAGGAGTTGTTGGAAATATGCCCTAGAGGCAATAATAAAATGGTTATTATTATATTTCTTTGTTCATGATAAGTGTCTATTGTTCATGCTATAATTGTGTTATCCGGAAATCGTAATACATGTGTGAATACATAGACCACAACACGTCCCTAGTGAGCCTCTAGTTGACTAGCTCGTTGATCAAAGGATAGTCATGGTTTCCTGACTATGGACATTGGATGTCATTGATAACGGGATCACATCATTAGGAGAATGATGTGATGGACAAGACCCAATCCTAAGCATAGCTCAAAGATCGTGTAGTTCGTTTGCTGTAGCTTTTCTGAATGTCAAGTATCATTTCCTTAGACCATGAGATTGTGCAACTCCCGGACACCGTAGGAGTGCCTTGGGTGTGCCAAACGTCACAACGTAACTGGGTGACTATAAAGGTACATTACAGGTATCTATGAAAGTGTCTGTTGGGTTGGCACGAATCGAGACTGGGATTTGTCACTCCGTATGACGGAGAGGTATCTCTGGGCCCACTCGATAATGCATCATCATAATGAGCTCAATGTGATCAAGTGGTTGATCACGGGATCATGCATTACGGTACGAGTAAAGTGACTTGCCGGTAACGTGACTGAACAAGGTATTGGGATACCGACGATCGAGTCTCGGGCAAGTAACGTACCGATTGACAAAGGGAATTGTATACAGATTGATTGAATCCTCGACATCGTGGTTCATCCGATGGGATCATCGCGAAGCATGTGGGAGCCAACATGGGTATCCAGATCCCGCTGTTGGTTATTGACCGGAGAGGCTTCTCGGTCATGTCTGCATGTCTCCCGAACCCGTAGGGTCTACACACTTAAGGTTCGGTGACGCTAGGGTTGTAGAGATATTAGCATACGGTAACCCGAAAGTTGTTCGGAGTCCCGGATGAGACCTCGGACATCATGAGGAGTTCTGGAATGGTCCGGAGGTAAAGATTTATATATAGGAAGTCCAGTTTCGGCCATCGGGAAGGTTTCGGGGGTCACCGGTATTGTACCGGGACCACCGGAAGGGTCCCGGGGGTCCACCGGATGGGGCCACCTATCCCGGAGGGACCCATGGGCTGAAGTGGGAGGGGAACCAGCCCCTAGTGGGAGGGGAACCAGCCACTAGGTTGAGGCTCGCGGTGGCTATCGTTATGTTCTCACCCTCACTGATGACTTGAGTAGATATGGGTATGTCTACTTAATGAAGCACAAGTCTGAGACCTTTGAAAAGTTCAAGGAATTTCAGAGTGAAGTTGAGAATCAACGTGACAGGAAAATCAAGTTCTTGCGATCAGATCGTGGGGGAGAATACTTGAGTCACGAATTTGGCACACACTTAAGAAAATGTGGAATAGTTTCACAACTCACGCCGCCTGGAACACCTCAGCGTAATGGTGTGTCCGAACGTCGTAATCTCACTCTATTAGATATGGTGCGATCTATGATGTCTCTTACCGATTTACCGCTATCATTTTGGGGCTATGCTTTAGAGACTGCCACATTCACTTTAAATAGGGCTCTGTCAAAATCCCTTGAGACGACACCATATGAATTATGGTTTGGGAAGAAACCTAAGCTGTCGTTTCTAAAAATTTGGGGATGCGATGCTTATGTCAAGAAACTTCAACCTGAAAAGCTCGAACCCAAGTCGGAAAAATGTGTCTTCATAGGATACCCTAAAGAAACTGTTGGGTATACCTTCTACCTCAGATCCGAAGGCAAGATCTTTGTTGCCAAGAATGGGTCCTTTCTAGAGACAGAGTTTCTCTCGAAAGAAATAAGTGGGAGGAAAGTAGAACTTGATGAAGTATTACCTCTTGAACCGGTAAGTAGCGCAGCTCAAAAAAATGTTCCTGAGGTGCCTGCACTGACTAGAGAGGAAGTGGGTGATGATGATCATGAAACTTCAGATCAAGTTGCTACTGAACTTCGTAGGTCCACAAGGACACGTTCTGCACCAGAGTGGTACGGCAACCCTGTCTTGGAAATCATGTTGTTAGACAACGGTGAACCTTTGAACTATGAAGAAGCAATGGCGGGCCTAGATTCCAACAAATGGCTGGAAGCCATGAAATCTGAGATAGGATCCATGTATGAAAATGAAGTATGGACTTTGACTGACTTGCCCAATGATCGGCGAGCCATAGAAAATAAATGGATCTTTAAGAAGAAGACAGACGCGGATGGTAATGTGACCATCTATAAAGCTCGGCTTGTCGCTAAGGGTTATCGACAAGTTCAAGGGGTTGACTATGATGAGACTTTCTCACCTGTAGCGAAGCTGAAGTCCGTCCGAATCATGTTAGCAATTGCCGCATTCTATGATTATGAGATATGGCAAATGGACGTCAAAACGGCATTCCTTAATGGTTTCCTCAAGGAGGAATTGTATATGATGCAACCGGAAGGTTTTGTCGATCCTAAGAATGCTGACAAGGTGTGCAAGCTCCAACGCTCGATTTATGGGCTGGTGCAAGCATCTCGGAGTAGGAACATTCGTTTTGATGAGATGATCAAAGCGTTTGGATTTATGCAGACTTATGGAGAAGCCTGCATTTATAAGAAAGTGAGTGGGAGCTATGTAGCATTTCTCATATTGTATGTGGATGACATACTGTTGATGGGAAATGATATAGAATTCTTGGAGAGCATAAAGGACTACTTGAACAAGTGTTTTTCAATGAAGGACCTTGGAGAAGCTGCTTATATATTAGGCATCAAGATCTATAGAGATAGATCAAGACGCCTCATTGGTCTTTCACAGAGTATGTACCTTGACAAGATATTGAAGAAGTTCAAAATGGATCAGTCAAAGAAGGGGTTCTTGCCTGTATTGCAAGGTACGAGATTGAGCATGGCTCAATGCCCGACCACGGCAGAAGTTATAGAAAATATGAGTGTCGTCCCCTATGCCTCGGCCATAGGGTCTATCATGTATGCTATGTTGTGTACCAGACCTGATGTAAACCTTGCCGTAAGTTTGGTAGGAAGGTACCAAAGTAATCCCGGCATCGAACACTGGACAGCAGTCAAGAATATCCTGAAGTACCTGAAAAGGACTAAGGAAATGTTTCTCATTTATGGAGGTGACGAAGAGCTCGTCGTAAAATGTTACGTCGATGCTAGCTTCGACACAGATCTGGATGACTCTAAGTCACAAACCGGATACATGTATATTTTGAATGGTGGGGCAGTAAGCTAGTGCAGTTGCAAGCAAAGCGTTGTGGCGGGATCTACATGTGAAGCGGAGTACATGGCAGCCTCGGAGGCAACACAAGAAGCAGTCTGGGTGAAGGAGTTCATTACCGACCTAGGAGTCATACCCAATGCGTCGGGCCCGATGACTCTCTTCTGTGACAACACTGGAGCTATTGCCCTTGCCAAGGAGCCCAGGTTTCACAGGAAGACCAGGCATATCAAGCGTCGCTTCAACTCCATTCGTGAAAGTGTTCAAAATGGAGACATAGAGATTTGTAAAGTACATACGGACCTGAATGTAGCAGATCCGTTGACTAAACCTCTCCCTAGAGCAAAACATGATCAACACCAGAACTGCATGGGTGTTTGATTCATCACAATGTAACTAGAATATTGACTCTAGTGCAAGTGGGAGACTGTTGGAAATATGCCATAGAGGCAATAATAAAATGGTTGTTATTATATTTCTTTGTTCATGATGATTGTCTATTGTTCATGCTATAATTGTGTTATCCGGAAATCATAATACATGTGTGAATACATAGACCACAACACGTCCCTAGTGAGCCTCTAGTTGACTAGCTCGTTGATCAAAGGATAGTCATGGTTTCCTGACTATGCACATTGGATGTCATTTATAACGGGATCACATCATTAGGAGAATGATGTGATGGACAAGACCCAATCCTAAGCATAGCTCAAAGATCGTGTAGTTCGTTTGTTGTAGCTTTTCTGAATGTCAAGTATCATTTCCTTAGACCATGAGATTGTGAAACTCCCGGACACCGTAGGAGTGCCTTGGGTGTGCCAAATGTCACAATATAACTGGGTGACTATAAAGGTACATTACAGGTATCTCCGAAAGTGTCTGTTGGGTTGGCACGAATCGAGACTGGGATTTGTCACTCCGTATGACGGAGAGGTATCTCTGGGCCCACTCGGTAATGCATCATCATAATGAGCTCAATGTGATCAAGTGGTTGATCACGGGATCATGCATTACGGTACGAGTAAAGTGACTTGCCGGTAACGAGACTGAACAAGGTATTGGGATACCAATGATCGAGTCTCGGGCAAGTAATGTACCGATTGACAAAGGGAATTGTATATGGATTGATTGAATCCTCGACATCGTGGTTCATCCGATGGGATCATCGCGGAGCATGTGGAAGCCAACATGGGTATCCAGATCCCGCTGTTGGTTATTGACCGGAGAGGCTTCTCGGTCATGTCTGCATGTCTCCCGAACCCGTAGGGTCTACACACTTAAGGTTCGGTGACGCTAGGGTTGTAGAGATATTAGCATACGGTAACCCGAAAGTTGTTCGGAGTCCCGGATGGGATCTCGGACATCATGAGGAGTTCTGGAATGGTCCGGAGGTAAAGATTTATATATAGGAAGTCCAGTTTCGGCCATCGGGAAGGTTTCAGGGGTCACCGGTATTGTATCGGGACCACCGGAAGGGTCCCGGGGGTCCACCGGGTGGGGCCACCTATCCCGGAGGGCCCCATGGGCAGAAGTGGGAGGGGAACCAGCCCCTAGTGGGCTGGTGCACCCCCCTTTGGGCCTCCCCCTGCGCCTAGGGTTTGAAACCCTAGGGGTGGGGGCGCCACCCTTGCCTTGGGGGGCAAGGCAACCCCTTGGCCGCCGCCCCCTAGGAGATTGGATCTCCTAGGGCCGCCCCCCCTAGGCACCCTATATATAGTGGGGGGAGGGAGGGCTGCGTACCCAAGCCCCTGGCCTCTCCCTCTCCCTCCCGTGACACTCCTCTGTCTCCCTGCGCTTGGCGAAGCCCTGCCGAGATCACCGTTGCTTCCACCACCACGCCGTCGTGCTGCTGGATCTTCATCAACCTCTTCTTCCCCCTTGCTGGTTCAAGTTGGAGGAGACGTCTTCCCAACCGTACGTGTGTTGAACGCGGAGGTGCTGTCCGTTCGGCACTTGGTCATCGGTGATTTGAATCACGTCGAGTACGACTCCATCAATCCCATTCTCTTGAACACTTCCGCTCGCGATCTACAAGGGTATGTAGATGCACTCCTCTCCCTCGTTGCTAGATGACTCCATAGATTGATCTTGGTGATGTGTAGAAAATTTTAAAATTCTGCTACGTTCCCCAACAGGTGTCTGCAATTGTGAATTGGGAACCACCTCAGAACGTGAAGCAACTCCGCAGCTTCCTTGGTCTCGCAAGCTACTGTCGAAGGTTCGTTGAGAATTTTTCAAAGATCGCGAAGCCTCTTTCAAACCTTCTCCATAAGCACGTGAAGTACGTTTGGTCTCCTGAATGTGACATCGCTTTCAACACCCTAAAAGAGAAATTAGTCACTGCTCCAGTTCTGACTCCTCCTGATGAATCCAAACCGTTCGAGGTCTTCTGTGATGCCTCTCTTCAAGGTCTTGGTGCAGTGTTGATGCAAGAGAAGAAAGTTGTGGCCTATACTTCTCGCCAGTTGAAGCCCAGTGAAAAGAACTACCCCACTCACGACCTCGAGTTGGCAGCGGTTGTGCATGCTCTTTTGACTTGGAGACATCTCTTATTGGGAAGAAAAGTGGACATCTTCACTGACCACAAGAGTCTCAAGTACATCTTCACTCAGCCTAATCTCAACCTCAGGCAGACTTGTTGGGTCGAAATGATTCAAGAGTATAATCCGAGTATCGAATATACTCCAGGCAAGGCCAATGTAATTGCTGACGCTTTGAGCAGAAAGGCTTACTGCAACAGTTTGATTCTCAAGCCTTACCAACCCGAGCTTTGTGAAGCTTTCCGCAAACTCAATCTGCAAGTTGTTCCTCAAGGTTTACTCGCCAACCTCCAAGTCTCTCCTACTTTGGAAGATCAGATTCGCGAGGCTCAACTTCTTGATGCTATGGTGAAGAAGGTGAAGATTGGGATTGCCAAGAGTCAATCCAAGTACAAGTGCTATAGCTTTGATGACAAGGATACTCTATTCTTCAAGCATCACATTGTTGTGCCTAACGGTGACCTTCGTAAAGTCATTATGAACGAGGCTCACAATTCACTCCTCTCTATCCACCCTGGAAGTACAAAAATGTCCCATGACCTCAAGCAGGCATATTGGTGGACTCGAATGAAGCGTGAGATTGCTCAGTTCGTGAGTGAATGTGATGCCTGCAGAAGAGTGAAGGTAGAACACCAACGACCAGCTAGCCTCCTCCAACCTCTTGCCATTCCGGAATGGAAGTTTGACCACATTGAGATGGATTCGTGACTGGATTTCCAAAGTCCAAGCGTGGCAATGATTCTATCTTCGTTGTCATCGACAAACTCACTAAAGTGGCTCACTTTCTGCCTATCAAAGAGTCTATCACTGCAGCTCAATTGGCAGAGCTTTATACCTCTCGGATTGTCTCTCTACACGGTATTCCACAGTTGATTTCTTCAGATCGTGGCAGCATCTTCACCTTCAAGTTTTGGGATTCTTTTCAGAAGGCCATGGGCAGCAACATCCGTTTCAGCATAGCTTTTCATCCCCAAACTAGCGGCCAAGTCGAGCGTGTCAATCAGATTCTTGAAGATATGCTCAGGGCTTGCATTATCTCTTTCGGTATGAAGTGGGATGATTGTCTTCCATATGCCGAGTTTTCCTACAACAACAGCTTTCAAGCGAGTTCGGGCAAGGCCCCATTTGAAATTCTGTATGGCAGGAAGTGTCGTACTCCTCTTAACTGGTCAGAGACTAGTGAACGTCAACTTCCTGGCAATGACTTGATCACAGAGGTAGAAGAGATGTGCAAAGTCATTCGTGATAACCTCAAAGCAGCGCAATCGTGCCAGAAGAGCTACTATGATAGTAAGCATCGTGATTTGGCTTTCGAGATCGGAGACCATGTTTACCTCCATGTCTCTCCATTGAAAGGTACTCGTCGCTTTGGTATCAAAGCGAAGCTTCCCCTAGATATGTGGATCCTTTCAAGATCGTCAGCAAGAGAGGCGATCTCGCCTATCAACTCGAGCTTCCCTCCAACTTTGCAAATGTGCACGACGTGTTCCATGTCTCTCAGCTCCGCAAGTGCTTCAAGACTCCTGACTTCACCGTCAACTTCGAAGACATTGAACTCCAAGAAGACCTTTCTTATCGTGAGCACCCAGTTGCTATTCTTGAAGAAACTGAGCGCAAGACTCGCAACAAGTCAATCAAATTCCTCAAAGTCAAGTGGTCACACCATTCCGACCGTGAAGCCACCTGGGAACGCGAGGATCACCTCCGTTCTGAGTACCCGGAGTTTTTCCAGTCCTAGATCTCGGGACAAGATCCTTTCGTAGTGGTGGAGTGTTGTAACACCCCGGATGTAATTTACCTTATCTGTATCCCAACTCTTGCCGTTTCCGGCGCTAAGTTATTTTATTTCCTCATTGCCGGGTTTTTGTCTCCGTGTGTTGTTGTCTTTGTCATGCATCTCATATCATGTCATCATGTGCATTGCATTTGCATACGTGTTCGTCTCATGCATCCGAGCATTTTCCCCGTTGTCTGTTTTGCATTCCGGCGCTCCTATGTCCTCCGGTGGTCCTTTCTACCTCTTTTTCTGTGTGGGGGTTAAACATTTCCGGACAGGACCGAGACTTTCCATGCAGCCTTGGCTTACTGCCGGTAGACCGCCTGTCAAGTTTCGTGCCATTTGGACTTCGTTTGATACTCCAACGGTTAACCGAGGGACCGAAAAGGCCTCGTGTGTGTTGCAGCCCAACACCCTTCCAATTTGGCACAAAACCCACCAAAAACCCCTCCATCATCTAGAGCGTTTGATCACGATCGCGTGGCCGAAAACCGCACCTCATTTGGAGCTCCCTAGCTCCCTCTACGCCTATAAATAGCCTCCCCTCCAAAAATTTCGGGTCTTCTCCTACCCTAACCCTCAAAATCGCTCACGCCGCCGCCGGACATGTCCGCCTCCTAGCAGACGAAATCGCCGCCGCCGCCTCAGCCAGTCCGCCGCCGACACCTGTCTCCACCGCACTCCGCGCGCCGCCGGCCCGGGAGGCCCGCAGCGAGCCCTCCCGGCCCAGATCCATGCCGCCGCCGCCTCCCTCTTGCCCCGCCGCCCGGCAGCCCGCGTTGGCTTCTTCCAACCCTCCGGCAACCGGCGCCGCCACCGCGCCGCCCAGCCCGCTCGTCGTCGGCGACCCGACCACCGCCCGCGCCAGACGCCTACTCCGGCCGCCGACGCCGGCGAGCTCCTCCACCCCGTCCCCGAGCTGCGGCCTCCTTCCTCGACGCCGATGGCTCTCTCCGGCGAGTTCTTTGTCTCCGGCGAACAGGACTTCCGGCGAACCTCGTAATCTGTGCCAGATCTGAGATCTGGAATTTTTAGGGTTGACTTCAATCCAGTTTTGCATTATATTTTTGCATACTTTGACATGTCGTAACTCTGCATCCGTAGCTCTGATTTGTGCGTGTGGCATATCAAAAAGTTCGTATCGACGTGTACATCATTTCATCTCATTGCATAATTTTCATTTGAGCTCATCTTGATGCCCGAAATGTTGTTGGAAGAGGGCTATGTGATGAATTTGTCAGATCTGTTTCAGCAAATGGCCTTTTGTCATTTTTGCCATGATTAATGTGTGCATGCTATGATCCTGAGCTCTTCATGTGTTTTGTTATATGCCATGCCATCTTTACAGAGGTGCTTGCCATGTATTTTTGTGATATTTGTGGTGACTAGCACAAGCTTGCAAAGCAGCGTAATCGTTGATGCTGATTTCAGGGACTTAGAATTTCACCAAGTCCTTGTCCTGATTTTGTTGTTATGCCATATGTTCATGTTGTTTCCTAGTGATTTGTGCCTCTTTTGAGGATGATCTGTAAGGATGTTTTGTTAATATTGTGGTGATCTACCCATCCATGTCTTTGCTTGCATTTATGGAGCAACCTAGCTTGAGTCAATCGAGCTCTACTTTTGCTATAAAATGATCCTGGCAGATTGTTGGCATGTTTAGCGATTTTGCCGAGGATGTCGTTGTTGATCCATGCATGCTATGATGTTGTTCTTTCCATGTCTAGCTTCTATGTCGTGTCTTCTTCATGGGTGTATGCTTAGTTTGTCATGATATGCTCTGTAGTGAGTGCATCGAGCTCGTAAACATGCCTACTCGTTAACTGTTTTGCATGCTCCAGTTTTTCACTAAGTCTGAATCTGTTTATGTTTTTGCCATGCTCACATGCTTGCAATTGTATTTTCTGATCCCTTTTGGCTCAAGGTCACTAAGGGACTTTTGTTAAGTGCTTTGATTAGCTTCATTCCATGCCATGCCTTGCCATGTTAAGTTCCTGTAGCTTGTAGTTTTCATGCTCTAAAGTGTGCTTCCTGATGATAAATTCCAGACTTGTGTTAATTTCACAAAGTCTGAAACCTGTTATCATTTGCACTTTTGCCATGCTTGTTTGAACCTGTTAATGGATGATTTAGCCATAGCTCAGTGTTCATCTTTTGTCAAGATCCATGAGTAGATCCCTGCCATGTATTTTTTGTCATGTTTGACTGCTGTAGCATATTTATCTTGATGCATTTAGTTGGTCACTTGCTGATTATCACAGACCGATGCCATATTTGTTTTGCTTGCCATTTCCAAACCGTGCATCCGATTCCGGTGATCTTTATATCGATTTCAACCGAAATCACCTCACCTTTCCAGTGGCACTCTTGGATTTCCATGTTGAGGCCAGGTTCAACCATTCCTTGTCAAATCTTGCATATGCATCACATACCGCATCCCGCGTATCATACCATGTTTGCATCATGTTGTTTGAGCATTGCATGTGGTTGATTGTGTTCCGTTTGCTTGGTTTTCTTCTTTGGGTAGAGCCGGGAGACGAGTTCGTGAACGAGGAGCCCGTTGAGTTCGCTTACGAGGATCAAGTCAACTCTGACAACTTTGCAGGCAAGATGATCATACCCTCGAAATCACTTATATCTTCGCTTGCTAGATGCTCGCTCTTTTGCTATGTCTATGCTACGATACCTACCACTTGCTTATCATGCCTCCCATATTGCCATGTCAAACCTCTAACCCACCATGTCCTAGCAAACCATTGTTTGGCAATGTTACTGCTTTGCTCAGCCCCTCTTATAGTGTTGCTAGTTGCAGGTGAAGATTGGAGATCGTTCCTTGTTGGAACATTGTTTATTGTTGGGATATCACAATATTATCTTGTTTATCTTAATGCATCTATATACTTGGTAAAAGGGTGGAAGGCTCGGCCTTTTGCCTAGTGTTTTGTTCCACTCTTGCCGCCCTAGTTTCCGTCATATCGGTGTTATGTTCCCTGATTTTGCGTTCCTTACGCGGTTGGGTTATAATGGGAACCCCTTGACAGTTCGCCTTGAATAAAACTCCTCCAGCAATGCCCAACCTTGGTTTTACCATTTGCCACCTAGCCTCTTTTTCCCTTGGGTTTCCGGAGCCCAAGGGTCATCTTTATTTAAACCCCCCTGGGACAGTTCTCCTCTGAGTGTTGGTCTGAACTAGGCAGCCTGCGGGGCCACCTCGGGGAAACTCGAGGGTTGGTTTTACTCGTAGCTTGACCTATCTGAGTGTGCCCTGAGAACGAGATATGTGCAGCACCTATAGGGATTTGTCGGCACATTCGGGCGGTGTTGCTGGACTTGTTTTACCATTGTCGAGGATGTCTTGTAACCGAGATGTCGAGCCAGATCGGAATGTCTCGGGAGAAGGAATATCCTTCATTGACCGTGAGAGCTTGTGATGGGCTAAGTTGGGACTCCCTGCAGGGATTTGAACTTTCGAAAGTCATGCCCGCGGTTATGGGCAGATGGGAATTTGTTAATGTCCGGTTGTAGATATCCTGAAACTTAACTTAATTAAAATGCACCAACTGCGTGTGTAACCGTGATGGTCTCTTCTCGGCGGAGTCCGGGAATTGAACACGGTGTTGGAGTAATACTTGACGTAGGTTGTTCTAGGATCACTTCTTGATCATAGTTGTTCGACCATGCTTTTGCCTTCTCTTCTCGCTCTCATTTGCGTATGTTAGCCACCATATATGCTAGTCACTTGCTGCAGCTCCACATCATACCTTTGCCTTACCTATTAGCTTAAATAGTCTTGATCGCGAGGGTGCGAGATTGCTGAGTCCCCGTGACTCACAGATTACTTCCAAAACCAGATGCAGGGACCGATGATACCGCTCCAAACGATGCGCTTGAGCTCAAGTGGGAGTTCGATGAAGACTATCGCCGTTACTATGTGTCTTTCCCAGATGATCAGTAGTGGTTCCCAGTTGGGGCGATCGGGGACTTTGTCGCATGTGGGGGTTGATCTTTATTTTTGTACCGTAGTCAGACCATGAGTGTATTGGATGATTGTAATGTTATTCATTTATTTGTGTGACATGGCGAGTGTAAGCCAACTATGTATCTTTCCCCTTTTATTTATTTGCATGGGTTGTTGTGAAGATTACCTTACTTGGGACACAGCTTTCAATGCGGTTATGCCTCTAAGTCGTGCTTTGACACGTAGGAGATATAGCCGCATCGAGGGCGTTACACAGGGGCAGGGGGCACCTCTAGACACACAAGTTGATCAAGTTGATCGTCTCTTAGCCGTGTGCGGTGCCATCCTCCACCATAGTCCACCTCGATAATACTGTAGCGGTGCTTAGGCGAAGCCCTGCGTTGGTAGAACATCAACATCGTCACCACGCCGTCGTGCCTAGGAAACTCTCCCTCAACACTCGGTTGGATCGGAGTTTGAGGGACATCATCGGGCTGAACATGTGCTAAACTCGGAGGTGTCATACATTCGGTACTTGATCAGTCGGATCGCGAAGACGTACGACTACATCAACCGCGTTGTGCTAATGCTTCCGCTTATGGTCTACGAGGGTACGTGGACAACACTCTCCCCTCTCGTTGCTATGCATCACCATGATCTTGCATGTGCGTAGGAAATTTTTTGAAATTACTACGTTCCCCATCATGAGGATGGTAATATTAGAGTCATGCTAGTTGAGTAGTTGTGAATTTGAGAAATACTTGTGTTGAAGTTTTGATTCCCGTAGCATGCACGTATGGTGAACCGTTAGGTGATGAAGTCGGAGCATGATTTATTTATTGATTGTCTTCCTTATGAGTGGCGGTCGGGGACGAGCGATGGTCTTTTCCTACCAATCTATCCCCCTAGGAGCATGCACGTAGTACTTTGTTTCGATAACTAATAGATTTTTGCAATAAGTATATGAGTTCTTTATGACTAATGTTGAGTCCATGGATTATACGCACTCTCACCCTTCCACCATATACCTTCCTCAAAACAGCCACCATACCTACCTATCATGGCATTTCCATAGCCATTTTGAGATATATTGTCATGCAACTTTCCACCGTTCCGTTTACTATGACACGCTCCATCATTGTCATATTGCTTTGCATGATCATGTAGTTGACATTCTATTTGTGGCAAATCCACCGTTCATAATTCTTTCATACATGTCACTCATGAATCATTGCACATCCCGGTACACCGCCGAAGGCATTCATATAGAGTCATATCTTGTTCTAAGTATCGAGTTGTAATTCTTGAGTTGTAAGTAAATAAAAGTGTGATGATCATCATTATTAGATCATTGTCCCAGTCAGGAAAGGATGATGGAGACTATGATTCCCCCACAGGTCGGGATGACACTCCAGACGAAAATAAATAAATAAAAGAGGCCGAAGAAGCCCAAATAAAAAAAGAGAAAAGAGGCCATAAAAAGAGAAGGCCAAAATAAAAAATGAAAAAATGAGAGAAAAAGAGAGAGGGGGCAATGCTACTATCCTTTTACCACACTTGTGCTTCAAAGTAGCACCATGATCTTCATGATAGAGAGTCTCCTATGTTGTCACTTTCATATACTAGTGGGAATATTTCATTATAGAACTTGGCTTGTATATTCCAATGATGGGCTTCCTCAAATTGCCCTAGGTCTTCGTGAGCAAGCGAGTTGGATGCACACCCACTAGTTTCTTTTGTTGAGCTTTCATACATTTATAGCTCGAGTGCATCCGTTGCATGGCAATCCCCACTCACCCACATTGATATCTATTGATGGGCATCTCCATAGCCCGTTGATATGCCTAGTTGATGTGAGACTATCTTCTCCTTTTTGTCTTCTCCACAACCACCATTCTATTCCACCTATAGTTCTATATCCATGGCTCACTCTCATATATTGCGTGAAGATTGAAAAAGTTTGAGAACATCAAAAGTATGTGTCGGCGTTCTGGGAACGGGGGTCCCCAGACTTGCCTTCCTGCGGCCTACGGCGTGGCTCAAGTGAGGGCCAGCGCGGCCCATCTTCATCAGCACAAGATCAAGACCCTCGCGAGGGGCCAAGACTCGCGGGGCGGACGATAGGAAGCTTCCTTAGAGGCAGCCTCATCTGGCAGGCTTGCGAGGAGGCGGAGAGATCAATGCAAGGGTACCTAGCGAGGATCCCATGACGCAAGCCATGATGATCAAGGCCAGGCGGGCGCCGGCCTGCGCAGGGTCCTTGTTTCCCCTTTGGTGCAAAGGGGGCAAACACATGCCAAGGTATCAGGCAAAGGTTACCATTCCGGTGCAACGAGACCAACACCAGCCGGACGGCAGGATGGAGGTCACCATGGAGCCCAAGACAGCGTCATCACTAGTGCTTTTGGCAGCCGAAGACCATCTTTGGTCAGGATAACTTGTACTACATGTTCCCCTTCAAATGGCCAATTGTTGGCGCCCTTCCCGCTTAATTATTCAGGGAGAGGCCCAGGGCCTCTATAAATAGAGCTAGCCTCCACAAAGGAAGGGGAGGGACCGAGAAGAGAGAGAGACGGGCAGACAGACATCTAGAAATCTGGTAGAACCCTAGCAGAGAGAGAGAGAGGTGACTGAACTCACTCTAGCAGTTCATCGCACCATCTCAAGAACACCTCTCGCGAGGCGGTTCTTCCCTTGTACTGTTCATCATCAGCCCCCTGAGGCAATCCACCACACCACACACTAGAGTAGGGTATTACACCACAACGGTGGCCCGAACCAGTATAAACCTCGTGTCTCTTGTGTTGCTCATCATTTTCATCTTAGTTTGCACGAGAGGATCGGACGTAGATCGGTAGGGGAGAGATCTCCGCGCGCACCCCAGTGTTCGAACCTCAAGGGTCTGCCGGAATCCGAAATCCGACATTTGGCGTGCCAGGTAGGGGTGCGCCGGAGTCCTCCCTCCTGACGACCCACTCTCCCTCGACATCGCATCCCGCCCTCATGGCGGACAACGCGCCGCCCGCTCCAGCAACGGATGCCGACACTGGGGCCAGGAGGCTCTAGGCCTTGGCCCCCGCCTTGCGACAGGTGTAGTGGCCGCGCAAGTTCAGGCCCGAGATGCCGCCGCGCTACGACGGCGTGACGGACCCGATGATTTTCCTACTGGCGTACGAGGAGGCCATCCTCGGAGCCGGGGGTGACGATCGGGTGATGGCCAACTAGTTACCCATGGCCCTCACCGGCATCCCGCGCGCGTGGCTCCTCCACCTGCCGACGGCCTCTGTCACCTCCTAGGAGGAGCTGCGCGACCTCTTCCTCGCCCGTTTCGCCACACCAGCGCCGCCCGTCGTCGCAGCTCTCTTGGGTGGCTCCCAGGCACCACCCTCGAACCATCACGTCAAGCCGTTCACCCGCCGGATCAGCACCGCCTCCAAGCGCCGAGAAGCCCCCCGGGCTGGGTGGCGCCCAAGGTCGATCTAACCTTCGACTCGGAGGACCACCCCTTCAACCCCATTGGTTCGGGCGCACTCCTGATCCTGTGCACCCCCACCATCTACCAAGTGGCCGTCACCAGGACCCTCATCGACGGTGGTGCCGGCCTCAACGTGCTCTCGGTGGAGGCCTTCAGCCTCCTCCACGTGCCGCTGGAGCGGCTCCGACCCAGCAGGCCTTTCTCGGGGCGTAGGAGCCGGTTCCACCGCCTCCTTGGGGCAGATCCGCCTCCCAGTGACCTCCGGCACCTGTGACAACTTCCGCACGGAGCTGATCGACTTCGACATCGCCCCCATCGGCCTCCCCTACAACGCCATCCTTGGGTATCCGGCCCTGGCTCAGTTCATGGCAGCAACTCACCCAGCGTACAACCTCATGAAGATGCCTGGGAGCAGCGGCGTCCTCACCGTGTCAGGAGACACCAGGGATGCGCTGCAGGTGCTCCAGCTTGTTTTCAGGGCGGCTGCGGTGGCACAGCCCACTGGCACCAACGCTCTTGAGCCCAAGGGGGCTGCGCCGGCTAAAAAGAAGCAGCTGTTCACCCAAGACAAGGCAGAAACCAAGCAGGTACTAGTCGACGAGGATGGGTCCGCTAGCGCCACCTTCACCATAGGGGCCAACCTCGAGCCCGAGCAAGAGAAATCCCTGATCGGTTTCCTATGTGCGAACAAGAAGGTGTTTGCGTGGGAACCTGATCAGTTAGCAGGGGTCCCAAGGGAAGTGATTGAGCATCACCTCAACGTGTGCCCCAATGTGCGCCCCGTGAAGCAGAAGGCAAGGCGGCAGTCTACTGAGAAACAAGCTTTCATCGTTCAAGAGACCCGGAAGCTAGAGGCGGCAGGAGTTATCCGCGAGGTCCGCTACCCTGATTGGCTGGCTAATCCGGTCGTTGTGCCGAAAAAGGGAGGAAAGGAGCGCATGTGTGTCGACTTCACCAACCTCAACAAGTCCTGCCCGCAGGATCCATTTCTGCTCCCTCGCATTGACCAGATAGTCGACTCCACCGCAGAGTGTGACCTATTGTGCTTCCTAGATGCCTTCTCGGGCTATCACCAGATCAAGATGGCGGTAGAATACATGGAGAAGACGGCCTTCCTGACCCCGTGTGGGGTGTACTGCTATACGTGCATGCCATTTGGGTTGCGCAACACAGGCGTGACCTTTCAGCGGCTGATGCACATCGCCTTAGGCCGGCAGCTCGGGAGGAACGCAGAAGCTTACGTCGATGACATTGTGGTGAAGTCTCGTGAGGCAAGGACCCTAATACAGGACCTGGAAGAAACCTTCGCGAGCCTCAACAAAGTGGACCTACGGCTCAACCCGGAGAAGTGCGTGTTTGGAGTCCCCTCAGGCAAGCTCCTGGGTTTCCTCGTATCCCACAGGGGCATCGAGGCCAACCCGGAGAAGGTCAAGGCAGTCGAAGACATGAGCCCGCC